>NW_025422095.1:0-74966 GCF_011764305.1 Mustela putorius furo | reverse complement strand
GTTGTTCCTAGGAGGAGTGTGTGCCGGCAGATCAGTAGGTCGAAGAGGTTGTGCCGTGTTCTACAAGGCATTTTGATGGGATCCTTTCGTAAATTGAGGTCCTTCAATCCATTTGCAGTCTATTTTTGCTGTGTGTGATAAAGGAAGGAAAATGTCCAATTTCATTTTTCTGCATGTGGCTGTCCAATTTTCCCAGCACCATTTATTGAAAAGGCTGTCTTTTTTCCATTGGACATTCTTTCTGTGTGATAAATTTTAACTATTTCACATTTTATTGGATTTAACCTTAACCAAAGAATATAGGTTCAATGTTATTTTTTCCCCTCTATAGGCAATATTTTCTTCATTTATATGCTTTACTTCTTTGAAATACAATTTCTAGATATTATGTTTCCTTATACTACTAGTAAAATATACCCATACATACTATGAAAAATTGCCCGCAAAAGCCCACATTTGAATTACTTCACTAAATAATTCAATAGAGATAATTTCCTTTCCATATACAAAATATTGACTATAAGGACATTTTTGTAAAGTATGTGCACAATAAAATGGATAACTCAGAATAAATGGCAATAAGCTGTGTAAATATAAGGTGAAAATATTTTGGCTACCATACTTCTAAAGCGATTATTAAACCCTAATATGCATGAATTCACTTAGAATTAGTGTATTTATATTTTGATTTGTAATTTCATTTTGAATAGTTACCGTAAATGTTTTTATTCAATCCTTATATTTTTTAGTTTACAAAAAATCAAACTCATTCTTAAGAACTTAAAAAAAACAGACATGCAGTATGAACTATACATCCTCCATAATGTTACTCTCTTCAGCTAGGCACAATTTTAATGTATTCAAATTAATTTATTATAGAATGTCATAAAAATTTAATCCCTTCTTTATAGGTTCTCCATAACAATTTAGATTTTTAAAAACTGCAAAAACATAAGTGTCATAAAAATGTATGTCTATATTTGAGTCTCACAGTGGAATGTGTAATATCCAGTTTCTGCTAAAACTTATTGAAAAATCAATCACAGGAGATTTTAATCATAAGTCACTTTTCTCCAGATTTCTTTCCAAACTCTTCGTCATTCCAACAAAGTTTTATGATTCCTAGAGGAATTTTCAGCTTGGTCACCCCAAAGTGGATGCATTGTCTGGGAATTATTTACCAATTCTATTATAGATTGGATTAACTTTGTATATTTTAATTGCCAGGTTCCTCTATCCAGCACAAATTATTGTAAGGCAGTTCTGCTTTGTTTATTTAATGCTTGGGTATTAGTTAGATCTTTATTTTGAATTCAGTCTCAAGTATTTTAATGGATATTCTGGAAAAAATTGATTTCTATTCTGAAGGACAATTTATCATAGGGAAGATGTTCATGAATAACAGTGTGTTTTTAAGTCAATAAATTGGATTTTTTTTAAATTACTAAATGCTTCCCATGATAAATGTATTAGAATATTATTGACTATATCCCCCACATTGTACTTTTATACCTGAACATTGGTACTTCTTAATCCCCTTCACCCATCCAACCACCTTCCTGCCCCTTAAACAAACCATTAGTTTGCACTTCATACTTACAAGGTTTCTCTCTTTGCTTTGTTTTTTCTTGGTTTGTTCATTTGTTATGTTTTTTTATTTATTTAAAAATTTATTTATTATTTATCTGAGGGGGGTGGGGCACAGGGAAAGATTCCTCAAGCTGACTCGCAGCTGAGCATAGAGCCCGACTCTCACAACCCATGAGATCACGACCTGAATCAAAACCAATAGTCAGACATTTAACTGACTGAGCCACTCAGGCACACATATTTTTTGGTTTTTACATGTATATTTGTATGGTATTTGTCTTTCTTTGTCTGACTTATTTTATTTAGCATAAATAACCTCTAGGTCCATCCATGCTATCATAAAAATGGCAAAATTTCATTCTCTTTTATGACTCAGTAATATTCCATTCTATATATATACCACAGCTTCTTTATTATTTCATCTATCTATGGACACAGGTTGCAACCACTTCTTGGCTGTTGTAAATAATGCTGCAATAAAACATGGTAGTGTATGTAGGTTTTAGAATTTGGAAGTAGAATTACTGTATTGTGTGGTACTTCTATTTTTAGTTTTTTGAGGAAACACCCTAACTGATTTCCATAGTGGCTGTACCAATTTGCATTCCCAAAGTCCACAAGACTTTTTGCCCTCTCTTCCTATCATTGCTAATACTTGTTATTTCTTGTCTTTTGATAGCAGCCATTCTGATTCAGATGAGATGATATTCTGATTTCAGAAAAGGTGTGTTTTTGAGTTGTATTTCCCTAATGATTAGTGATGTTGAGCATTGAGCATCTTTTCATGTGTCTGTTAGCCATCAGTTTATCTTCTTAGAAAAAAAATGTATATTCAGGTCCTTTGTTCATTTTTAAAAATAGATTATTTGATTTTTGATGTTCACTTCTATGAGATATATATATACAAAATATACATATAAATATATTTATATGTATATATAACATATAAATATATTTATATGTATTTAATATATATATATATTATATATATATATATATAATGTATATATAGGACATTAACCCCTTATAGATACATCATTTGCAAACATCTTCTCCCAATCAGTAGGCTGCCTTTTCATCTCATGGATGGTTTTCTACACTGTATAAATGCTTTTTTAGTTTGCTGTAGTCTCAATTATTTATTTTTGCTTTTGCTTCCCTTTTCTGAAGAGACAGAGACCAGAAAATTTGCTAAGGATGAGGTCCAAGAGATTATTGTCTTTTTTTTTTTTTTAAGAAATTTTATGGTTTGAGATCTTACATTTAGATCTTTAATTCATTCTAAGTTTATTTTTGTGTATGATGTAAGAAAGTTATCCATTTTCATTCTTTTGCATGTAGTTGTCCAGTTTTCCCAGGGTTGACAAATTTTGATGTTATGATAATTTTTATTGCACATGTACAAATTTTTTTCAAGTTCTTCCAGCTTCCTGATAGTAAGTATCTTGGATTTGATGCTCTCTCTATAATTTTTGTTGTTGTTATCATCTATCAACTTTTTAAGGAAACAAAATAAAATTATATTACACATAATTTGATGCATTCTTTACACTTAACCATATAACTTAAAACTATTTCATTACTAGGCTATATTTATCTATCCCATTATAATATAAGAATACAGAGCATACTTTATTTAATCAATTCCCTATTAATGAAGATTTGTATAATTTTTCTTTCTTTCCTATAAATCACAGTTCTAATGTGAACATAAATGAATAAATAACTTTGCAAAAATCATGTAAGATTCATTCTAGTAAGTGAGAAGTTTACAATTCAGAAAGCTAAAGTAAAATTAAGGTACATCCTTACTAAAGAGTTGTGATACACCTGGCATGGATTATGCAAATGATACAGACTTGGTACCAGGATTCTTTAAGAAAATCAGAAAACAAATTGCTTTTAACTTACTTTGATTAGTCTAGTGACAGAAATGTCAATGAGTTAATGTTATGATCAGTACCATTAGATGTTTTCAGTCTAGCTGTGGAGATGCTCAAGTTCCCCAATTGGTTATTACAATGGTGGGATTTGCGAAGTATTCTGGGGTACAGGAAAACATGCAGGTAACTGTATATAAAAATTGGGAATGTTTCACTGAAGAAATATTAGGTATATTTTTGCTTTTTAAAACAACTTTATTGAGGAATAATTTATATGCTAATACTCTGTCATTTTAAATATACAAGTGAATGATTTTAAAAAAATTATATAATTGAATAGCCATTGCACAATTACAACCTTTTTTTTGGAAAATTTTATATCACCCTAAAAAGATCTCTGTCATTTGTAATCAGTTACGTTCCCACTTGCCAAGGACCAGCCTTGAATGAAGGAATAAACCTGAGTTCCGAGGCAGGAATGAGAAAGAAAGAAAGACAAAAAATGGGATCTGGAGGGTCACAGCCAATGCTGAGAAGATGTTTATTTGTTTATAGCAGTTTTTTATGATTCAAGTACAATACAATCATGTGGGAGTTACTTTGATTATTGCATGGTTAATTCAGTGGAACAATCTGCCAGTAGATAACAGTTTTCTCATTCAGCACTGTTACACTACATTGTATCAGATCAACTAGCCTAAGGGCAGATCTATTTTTCTAGGTCTACCTCCTGCTCTGTGGTTTAGGTTCTTCTGCAAGCTGCTGTTAACAGCAGCGCTTTAAGGGCTGAACTGTGGTGGGTAGGGCTGGTCTCTGACCTGGCTCTAAGACTACAAGGACCTTGTCAGCTTCCTCTCTGGTCACCACACACCCACTCAAGCTCCAGACAACCACTAATTGTCTATGAATTTGACATTTGGGGCATTTCTTACTAATGAAACCAAACAAGATGTGGTTTTTGCATCTTTTGTATATTTTGGTGATTTCGGGTAGATTGTTGTATAGAGGACAGTTATATTAAGGTGGTTGGTAATTTTTTTTGTCATCTCTGTCATTGCTGATTTTCTGTCTAGTTCTGTTAATATTAAGAATTATAGACTTCAAACTCTTATTGTTGAATTATACAATTATTTAAATCTTCAACTCTGTCACCATTTGCCTGCATATTTCGGGAATGTATTGTTATGTGCGTACATGTTTATAAATATTACATATATTCATGATGAATTGACATTTTAGAGTTATTAGTAACTATTTCTAGGTAATATTTTGTCTTAAAAATTATTTTATCTCTTATTAGTGTAGTCTCTTAAGATCTCCTTTGGTTATAACTTGCATAGTATTTCTCATATTTTTCCTTTCAGCCTACATGTGTCCTATTTGAAGCGTCTCTCTTTATCTCTATGGCTAACATTTTTTTTAAACAAATCTGACAATATATAATTTTGGAATAGAATATTTAGTTCATATACATTCACCTTAATTATGTAAGTGACTTTTGCTAAAAGAAGAAAACCCTGTGTTATACCAAGGCTGTGTTTAGTGCCAAAGGTAGGTGTTAAAATGTCATTTTCTGTGAATTTTACTGTATTAACTACATTCCAAATTACAATCACGTCTTTGTGATTACTGGACTTTTGCCCCTATATAAAATAACTTCTATTTAGGAACCTGTAATCATACACTGTATAACAGGCCAAGTTATATATATATATATTTTTTTTTCCAAGTTATATTTGTAATTCCAACTCAGGCCATGCTTAATGCCTTTGGGTTTCCATGGATTTCAGGATAACATGCACTTTCTTTAAAATGGATTGTATGTCCCTGTATGATCTGACAGTTGCTTACCTCTGTAATCCTACCATGTTATGCTCTTTATGAACTACATTTTAGTTGCACAGGACTCCTTTCCTATTCTTCAAATATCAAATCCTTTTTTATCACAAACATTGCATATTTACCTGGAATGCCCTACTTCCAGCTTTACAAATACTTGTTTATTGTATCATTCACAGCATAATTAAAATGTTGCATCTTCAAACTACTCATTCTAAAGTCACTCATTTTCAGATATCAACATTCTATCTCATTCCCCTGTTTAGTTTCTTTAATGAATTTTGTGTACTTCATTTAAAAGTAAACATATTTATCATATATTTTTCTTCCCTAGATGATAAGCTCCATGAAAGTAGGAACCTAAGCCTCTTGTTTCCAGCTGTATTCCCAGATCTTACAATATTTCTTGCAACATAATAGGTAATTGACATATATTTAAATTAATATACTTTACTATCATGTTTTAATGTTTAAATTGAGGAAATAACCTGGTTGAGAATGAGAATATATTTGTGACAGTAGTTGTTTATTTACTCACACCTTTAGTCAAGAAATATTTATTAAACATTAGGTCCAAGCACTATGTAGTTTCTAAGAGGATAACAAATAAAAAGGCTTAATCCCAGGCCTCATAGATTTGGTTTGTTAATAATTACAATACAGTGTGAGAAATATCCTCTTTTAGAAAGTCCAGAACAACATATAGAAGGGTCAGTTATAAAGCATGCCTGAGAGATTCCTCATCTTGGATGATCCCCGGGAGCCCCATTTTGAATATTAGGACAAGGACCTTCATTTTTTTTTCTCTTCAGCTCTATTATGTTTCTCAATAATGAGTATTTACTTTCTTATATTTCAAAAGGAAATATATATGTATCCTTAGCATATGATGGCAGTCGAGCCAAGGGAATAGATGAGATCATTCAAGAGTGTTATAATTTAAAAAATGATTTTAAAATAATAATTCTATTTGTTTTATTGAATATGGACAGATTCCCCAAGGCAAAACAGTCTGGGTAATTTCCAAACCCACCGGCTTCATGAATAGAAAAGGACATATGTAGCTAGATCTGCTATAATAGGAGTGTGTAGCCTTTCTGAACCTCAGACTGAAAGAAAACAACACCCACCCAAAGAGTCATTGTATTAAGTAAAAAAAAAAAAAACTAGTTAACATGGAAACTGGAATATATTAAGCTCTCAAAGAATTATGTTTTTAAATTAATTTTCAACTAACACTGTCAAACCATTTTAAATGTGATTCCAGAACTTACAATAAATATTCAACAATGTTCCCATGCCCATTATGTTAAAAGCGAAGTTCACATACAGACATTCAAATTTCTTTACAATATGGACAGAGATCTCTTTTCTAAGTTCTTTATTTTTAGTATGTTTCCAATCTCTTTGTGGTTTTTGCTTGTGCCAGGCCTTTCTAAAGTACACCTTGCTATTTTTGCCTGAAAAAAAAATTTTTTTTTCACCTGATTCTTTGCAGCAGTATTCCTGAACTCTGTAGCTACAGGGTATGTCATCTATATCTCTGTGCCATCTGTTATTTTAACTATTTCCTCTGTTGTTGTTTGTTAGATTTCTCACTGAAATGGACTAGACAAATTGAAAGTGGGAAATTATTATCTCTTCTTTCTATCCCTCCTTCCACCACATACACATGCACACAAAGATACACACATACGTTTAAAGATAGCTTTTGTAGTTCACTTAATATCTCTAAATTATATTGCCCCATTAGTTGACATCCATTCTACAGAATCATAGAAAGAGAAACACCAGAGCTAGAAAGAATATCAAGGATTCATTTGCTCTAGAGGTGTTCAGAAATATCAGTGTGGAATTTGAATTTGCACTTAGTCTGGTTCCGGCCACACAGGTTCTAATTCAGTAGGTTTGTGGTAAAGGTCCAAAATTTGCATTTGGTTTAATTTCAAAAAGTTAGGCTGATGTACACTTCTTACTGGGAAATTTTGACCATCTCCTTCCCATCCTTCTTACAAATGCAACTGATGTCCTAAGAAGTAACCTTTCTTAGGTCACAGAAGAACTTGATGACGATGGTTAAGTTAAGAACTTGATGACGATTAAGGGTATAAATGAATTGTCTTGTGACACTGGAACGATCTTTCTTTCCCCTCTACTCATACTGGTTTCCAAGTAAGGGAAAAGAACAGCATTCTGATTTTTCCTCTTTTCTTTTTATTTTGCTACCATCTCTGTATTTTTCCACAAATACTATCTTTTAAAAAAATAGAAAGAAAAGAAAAAAAAAATCTGCAGCGTTGACTTATGAAGGTGTCAACATCATCAGGGAAGCACAATGGCTCTGTGACAAAAGTTTTCCTAAAGATGATGTTCCTAAAAAAAAAAAATGATGTTCCTGATCAAACCTAAGGAACACTTAGGTTTTGGTTTTGTTTTTTCATTGAGTTATGGGATTATACTGGTTTTTTTCTCAATCCTAACTGAAAAGATGGAACTAAACTAGGTGACCTCATTGTTGCACAAATAGAACACAGTATGTCTTCTTAAATAGATATTCAACCCATGGGAAAAAGAAAAAACATCATATTAAAATCCATAGTATAGCTGGAATGAGTCCAGTCTCATTAGATATTGCTATCTTTGATAGATTTTCCTCATTTGCTAAGATTATTGAATATATAAATTATTCCATAAAACCATTTTAACAGAATCAGGGCAATATCTGCTTAATTAATAATGATTATAATACATTTTAGACATAGACTATGTAATGTTCTTAAAAAATATTGTGAAGTGTTTCTTTTATTTTGAAATGGCTGATCATATTAAATATCTAATTCTACCAATATCATCTTCAAATTTCTGAAAGTGAATATTGTCAATGTAGTTTTGGCAGGCTCAGACATCTACAAACCAGATCTGGGAACCTCTGGAAGTACCTTAAATATAGTGGTAGGTAGGCACAGTTTATTATATACAACTGCAACATTTTCAAGGAAATCACACTTCTCATATAAAGTTAACAATACCTGGAAGAAGAGAAATCCAAAATAGAAAAGTTGCAAGAAGATATTTATAAACCTTCATTTCAAAGCTTAAATTCACCATGAGTCTTTAAAAACTTTATACAAAAATAGAAAGAAGTATTAATTTCATTATTACTAAATTATTATTAAACATGGGGCAATCAATGATTTAAATCAAGCTGAGCTAATTGAGAGTGAATTATCATCATCCACTGTGAGAATATTGCTCATAAATTACCTCTGAAGTCCAAAGGATTATTATGCATTTATTCTTATAAAATTATGGCTCCATGGTAAACTGGATGAGATTTTAATAATTTAGCATTCATTAAGTTGTGAAGGCTTAGAGCCAGCATAGTGATCAGCAAGCCTGGTTTGTCCTCTAATGAGAATAATTCTGTTATATTTAATTACCATAATTATCATAAATTTATATAAATTCAGATTAACCTATAGAATTAACTTTAATATTTGTATTTTGCATATTTTATTTGGGAATTAAAGAATATAGGTTTAGTTTCTACTATTAAAACTTAATATAAGAACTTTAACATATTCAGTGTGAGTAATCATTTTATTTTGCATGTAGCATTCAAAATATACAATCAAAAGGTAATTTACATAAGCTTATAGAAGCTTATCTGAACTCTCCCTTAGTCTGTGTCATTATGTGCTCATTCATAGTTTCAGGCCTGTAGCCACTGATGGATTGTCCTGAGTGATTGAAGCATCTGGGAAGAGGGCAGCTTCCCTGAGAGTACACAGACTTCATAAAGATGGAAAAGAACTCTAACTAAAAATCAGGGTATTACTGTCCAAAAAGAAAATAAAATGTATAACTGACATTCCAAAATACAAATATCTACCACAATGATAGAGATAAAAAATCCAAAAAAAAAAAGAAGGTTGGGTCCAAAACAATCCTAGTGAAGCATCTCAGAAAATGAATCAGGCTCGTTTTGAATATTAATAAACTGCATGCAGCACATTCCATGATGTGAGTTGAGTTCTTTCCCAATATTCTTTTTTTTTGGTTATATAAATACATAGATTTGGGAGGGCATTCAACTGCTGTTATCACTAGCCACTTTGGTGGTTTTATAATGTCAGTATATAAGCATCTATATACTAATATACCAGCTTACTAAAGTATTAAGAGACCTAATGATTCTTGATGATATTGCTGTGAATAAATAGATTACTAAACTTGTTAAATTCTATAAACTTGGGGTCAAAAATAAAATACCCTTAACAGCACACTTTTAATTTTTAGCAAATATCAAGATTAGTCTGGGAACTAAAAAAAGTTACAAATCTAGTATAAACAAACTTGATATGGAAAAGGCTTTCTTTAAGTAGAGTATAGCTATTCACTTCACTTTCATGAGGTACCTGAAAATAAGAAAAGTAATAAATACTTTAAAAAACAAATCAGTCTAAAATAATTATAAACATTAATATTTTGAGTACTTTTATTTTTTTATCTCAAATGTATATATTTTCCACTCACACTAAGACCACTCTTTTTTTTTCATTTTTATATCATTTTACTGTTTATACCATAATCATATTAAAATTGGCAGAACTCCCATGAGAGACAGGACAGAGACCTGTCATGCAAGGAAAAATAGTGAAGGTTTCATAAAGCTTGAGAGGAAGTACCAGGGTTACACAGGATGGTGACAACAGTGCCACAGTGTCGGAGCAGGATGGAAGCAGGCTGCTACAGCAACAGCTGGCCCAAGGCCACTGCTATTTCCTAAGGGGAATTTCCTAATATGCTTGGTAAGCAGATCACTTGAACAGATGTACATGGAACAGGGTACTGCTTCTGCCAAATAAATTCTACAGGTTCCTGGGCAGGGTCTGCAGATCTCAAGTGATAAATGGTTGCTGTTTAGGATTTTGCAAAGGTAGTCCCAAAACCAACATCCAGGAAAATTTTACCACCAGTGAATTCTTAGGCCAAAAAATAAATAGCCACACATACCAAACCTACACATCGTGATTTAAGATGGTGCCATGTTAGGGCTTATGAAAGAACCAGAGCAGGAAAGATTATTCAAACAGAAGATCCTCATCTTTCTCTTCAGCCAAGATTAGCAGGCTCCATCACCTCGCCAGCTGCCCTCTGTTGCTCCAAGTCTTTCTCCGATTTTTCCTTGAGAATCTTTTTCTTCTCCGGTATTTTTTTTAACCTATAGAACTCTTCTCGCTCGCTCTCATCCAGCTCTGTGATGATATAAGCAAGGGTACGTTCAATCTGGGGAATGATGGCATGTTCAATGGCATTTACCCGCCTGTTGGTAAATTGTTTCAAACAATTGTTTCAAACACTGAAAATAGTTGTCTACTTCTGCTTGACAGTCAAAAACTATTACTTCTGCTTCTGTTGAGTGTAGCACAAAGTACAACTATTTAACTACATAACAGCTTTCTGTCAGAAAGTAATCAAGCAGGCCAGATTATGGCAGAGAGTTTTTTTAAAAAAGAACAGCTAGTCTATTTTTCTAATTTACATCAGCCTTGTATCTTTACTATACTAGATTTTTATCTCACAATAATTATAAAATATATGATCTAGACAATAGAAATTTCTATAATGAGAAAGTTGCCAAAAATCTCAAGTCAGATGATAATTGCATTCCAGAACTTTTTATATATGTTCTGATTCATTAACTGGCCCCCCATATCCTCATTAATATGATCTGGGAAACTTAGATTTTGTTTTGTTTTTTTAATGAAGTAAAGATAGAGTGACGAATTGTAATTTATTCTACAAGTCATTCATTTACTTACTTAACAAGTTTGTTGATCACTTACAATTTTATATTACCAAACCAATGGATGAAGAAGACTGACATTGTTTTCTTTACTCAGAGAAAGCCTAATCTAGGAGGGATTATTTGTAATCAATTATTTTTTATAATTATTTGTTTAAAAGATGTATATTGTAAAATTTATATGCACATTATATATAGTTTTATATATAATATACAGTATCATATAGAGAGAAGTAAATATTAAGCTTTCAATTGTGGGATACCAATAGTGAATAGGCATTATTTATATGGGGAGAAATGGGGAGAGTATGTATCCCACACAGAGTGACAATCATGAGACTGGAAAGACCTTACCATTTTTTAAGATCTGACTGATGACCAATATGTCAAAGGAACAAAGAGAATGAAGAATATCCTGTGTGCAAAGGTGGGCAGTGGTTGGAGAGGATAGAATTTTGGCCATCATGCTAAGGATTTGGCACATTATTCCAGTGGGAGAAAGTAATTAAAAAGTTTATAAGCAAAGTGGCACCATGATACATTTTGCACTTTATATGTGATCCTTTTTATACAGTACTATCAAATTCTTGGAAAGAGCCACACAGGAGTAGGAAGAAGAGAAAACTGAAGTAGATCATATGGGACATATTGGTGGCTTAGACTGTGTTAGAAACAGTGGAACTGAAGAGCATGTAGCATGCTTTGGAATATTAATAGTATACAAAATGGATGAAATTGAGTTATCTTTTACTTAATTCTTATAAAAACCCAGTGTGACAAATATGAGCTTATCGAGTTTGTCCCAGTTCCTTCAGTATTCTCAGAGTAAAAATTAAAACCCATGTACTGGAGTTCAAATTTAAGGGGGTATATATATATATGTGTGTGCACACGCCCCAAATGTGGTATACAGGACTTGAGAAATTTAAAATATATACCAGATTCAGTACCATGGAAGTTACTGGCCTTTGGGAATGTATTGTTTTGTTTTGCCTACTGATGTATATAGGTTGATATGTATGCACAAGAGTCAGTCTTTTTTTGGGTTTGATTCCTAGCTTTGTCACCTACAGCTATTTGACCTAAGGGATATAATTTAACACACCTTTGTGTCTTTATCTGTAAAATGGTATAATAATAATGCCTCAATCATTGGGAAGCTGGAAGTACTAAATAAGTTAGTAATAGTAATTTGTGGTCGATCTGGTTTCAGTATGTATTGCTCTGATAATGATAATTATGGTGATGATGATGAAGAATGACAAGCTATATTTTATAGGTTTGATGAGTCAAAAGGAGGTGAATAAGTGAAGATAATAAGCATAGGTAAGTCTTTTGAAAAGTAAATCTTTAAAGTAAGGCATAAGATAGGGCTCTGTGCAGTAAAGAATTTTGATCTTCCCCAAAGAGAGATCTGATCTTTGTCCTCATCTTTTTAGAGATATCTTTATTTGCCTGGGAATATTGTAGTAGCCACCTAGTAACAATGTAATTTAAGATGAGGGTTGACCACACCTGATAGTCTTAGGGTGGGCCTAGCCAAGTCAGAAAAACTAACCATGTGACTTAGGGTGGTGACTTTAAGTCACGTTATCAGTTGATCTGAAGTTCAACCAAGTAAGTAATTAATTATTCATATGGAACACAGCTTCAGTAAAAAACTCTGGACATTGATGCTTATAAGAACTTGCTATGATTGATAATATTTTATGCATACTGTCACACATTAATTCCAGGAGGTGGAAGCTTTTAAACTGAGTGTGATTTTGGTCTTTGCCCCTCCCCACACCAGGTTTGCAGTTGTCAGAAGTGAGGGTGTTTTTCTGTGGACTCTTCCTTTCAACCTTGTAATTGGACCTTAACCTCTTGAAAATTGTGTCCAAAGCCTTCTGTGAGTGTGCCTACAAACTACAGTTTGACTTACTTGAGATAAACTCTAACAAAAGGAAATTTGTGGTTTAGGAATGTGCTTTAATTATGTTAATGAAAGTACTCAACAGTTATTTAAAAGGTAAAAACACTTAAATACTACAGGAAAACAAAACAAAACAGAAAAGAAAAAGAAACATGAACCCCAAATGGGGGGTACTGAGAGATAGCAGCAGTCATGATGTGTGGCATATCTGATTTCACGAAATCTATCATCTATCAATGTCCTTGCTTTAACAGTGTACTGATACAGCTAGAAAAATGAATGGGGAGAGATTGTTTTTATTTAGATCATTCTGTATATGTAGTCTAAGGGTGTAATATACTGTCTTGAATTTAAAGAAAGAAAAGTAAACTAAAAGAATTGGTGAATTGCAAACAATTTAGTAGTAAATCATCTTTTTATTTTCCCCTCAAGAAAGAACTCACTAAATTTAGGAAAAATTATGAGGACAATTAAGGACTGGAGTATTTAATAAAGTTTTAATATAGTTAAGATATCTTATCAGACCTTATATCTTATTAAGATATCTATCTGATAGATATTCTACTTTGAATGACAAAGAGATTCCAAACATCCTGCCCTCACATCTAGATTATGTGTGCTTACATTATTTTCTTTTTACAGGTATTCTGTTGTGCAACCACAATTTTCTAAATTGCTGAACTCACTTCCAAACTTAAGTGATTTTGCCTCTTAAGATCATTCATTTACAATGGCTTTTTCATTTCTAAATTCCTTATTTGTTTCACTTCTTGGTTGGGTGAATTTATCATTGATTTTTTCAGTAAAATCTAATAAAGGTAATATTCTCTGAGAATATCTTTCTACCCGTTTGATTCACGACTTGTCAGTATAATAACATCTGATCATAATTTATGTTTCCACAACTTTGGTGATAACATTTTATCTATCCTTGCATGTTGTTGTGTTAAGAGACAGTCTTTTTTTCCCCTCTTATTTAGAAAGTTGTCTGATAGACAAACAGGTACTTTTTTAAAAGAGCAAATTTACTCACTACGAAGAGAACAGTATTAGGTAATTTTCAGGCTCTAAAAAATGTAGTTGAACTCAATACTCCTAGTCTTGAGCTACTGATTTTCAAAATAACGAATATCAGAATGAAAGTAAAACAAGTCTACTAAAAGAAAAATTAAAATTTACTTGCAATACAGATTAGAAATGACAGCTGCAGAGAGCGCAAGGGTTTTCCATTTTTCCACTTATTCAGCTGTGTCAGCAATCAAGTATAGAGTTGGGTAATTTCAAGTGTAAGGTGTGTGTCAGCCAGGGTGTTGCGCAGGTCTCAAAGCTGAGGAAGAACTTGCATGGGAAAAGAGCAACAGAAAATTCTGAAACATGAAATGCTTTGACTCTACTTTCTTTTCAAACAGTCTTATAATTATGATGTAGGAAAGAAAGGGTTTGAAGCCGAAGGCCTAGAAAGAATTCTTGAGACCTCCTTGGTGCAAAAGGTGATTTTATGAAAGCACGGGGACAGGACCTGAGTGCAGAAAGAGATACAATGAGGTCATGAGGAGTGGCCCATTAAATACTTTCAAGTTGGGAGGGGGTTAGGGATAGTGTAAGTCTCTAAGGAATTTTGGAAGCAGGGTTTCCAGGACCTTGAGGAGGCTAGCTATTGTTGGGAAAAGATCATTTATTACCTTCTAATAAAACCTTAGTCATGAGACCCCCTCAGATGTATATCGGTTGGTCATATGCTTGTGGGATGATATTACCAATATATATCTTAGGAGGTTTAGAGATAAAGGAAGTTTCCAAAGGAATTTTTATATGGTAAAGTAAATTTACAGGATCCTGGGGGAGGTGAGGCTCAGACTAGGATTACCTTTTGGCTTTAGGAAAGTATTAACATCTAGTCAGTTGAGTCCCTAGAGGAATGTCACTCTGCCTGTTTCAAGGACTTGTCAATGGGCTGTAGATAGTAAGGAAACTTAATAATTTTTCTTCTGCCTTTGTTTCCTACATCAATTTCAGTTACTTAACCTCATAGTCATTATATCTCAGAAAAGAAACTTTAAAGGAATCACAGTTATGGCTAATAAAACAAAAACCAAACAAAGACATGAAGGCATTTCTTAACATGCATTAATAAACCACAATCAAGAGTTAGATGTCTTACCTTCAATTTCCAGATCTATTAGTAAATAGCCCTGCTAATTTAGGTCACTTAAATCTTTTCTCTACTGCTCAGTTTCTTATTTACAACGCAACAGATTCAATGTTTTTTTGAATTGCATTCTACTTACAGTTAAGTGTTTTGCTCACTCAGTCTGAGTGCTAGGGTAGGCAAAAGTGAGTAATAAGAAGCTGAATAAATAGGGATTCAATAAGCCGCTCCACTTTTATCTCTTTTGTAGTTTGATTCCAGCTTATTATTTTATTTGAGGGGAAATAAGGTCTGATAAGAAAATGAAAGGTGAAATTCATTTTAGCTTTGTAATTCAGTTATATAAAATTTTTCCTTGCAGTATATGATACAGTGTTACCAGAGAAAAGATACAAAATACTAGCTATTTATTTTCAAATGATCAATCATCCATAATAAATTTTCTTTTACACCCTTCATGCTTTTTACTTTTGCTAGTCTCAAATCCATTATTCTTTAATAATATGATATTTTCAGATTACATAATCAGATTTCTATTAATAGTGTAGTGGTCTCAGTGAGAAAGCCTCCAAGTCGAAGCATTACAGCTGCATTTATGTTTTTAAATGCATGAACATAATTGGTGAAAGTATTGAGGTCAGTCACTGAGTCAAGAAGTAAGATGGAGAGAAGTCATCTACTCATGTCCACTGGGTGCACATGATAATATGATACAAATAATAAGAACCAATAGTACATTCTTGAGCTAAAACTTGAGCTGAGAGTTATGTGAGTAAAGAACACAGTTTTGAAAAATACTGTACTGACTCCTTTGCTTCCCAATTATTACTTATTTCTATATTATTAATAGTAAAAACTAATTATTTGTTTTATGTGCTAAAGGACCAAGAGGTTGGGAAATTAAAATTTATTAGTCCAAAATAAGAAGATTAATGTTAATTAGATTACCAAAATATAACCAGGCGATGTACTAGAAATGTTTCAATAGCTAAAAAGTTTAATAATTCTTTTTAAGCTTAAGATTACAGAAAATATCTTCTCAGGTTGTGAGTGATTGCAGCAATGGTTACAATGTTTTATCCATCTTGTATCCATCATTTTTACCATGTAACCTCATACTCTTTTGCCACTGAGATCGGAGTGAGCTACTACATCAGTTGACACTGAGTTCAACCATGTGATTTGCTTTTTAGAATGGTATATTGCCTTGTGCACTGAATTTTGCTCTCTTGAACCTTTGCCATCATCAGAAAAGCATGCCCAGACTAATCTGCTGAAAGATGAAAGACACATGGAGCACAGCCAAATCACCAAAGTGCTCCCAGCCAAGACCAACCTAAATCAGCCAACATCTAGCTGTTGTGAGTGAACACACAACATAAGAGACCACAGTATTTGAGTGAGCTCAGCCAACACCAGAAACACTGACTAGCTGATCACAGCCTAAATTGCAAGCATTCAGACTAGTGGGATAAATAAATATTGAAAATACTAAGCCACTGATTTGGGGGAATAGATAATTGGTACAGAAGTTCTAATGTTTAATTATAAATCTTTGCACAGGGTGAGATTTATTTATTTTCTAAAATCTTGTATCTATATCTTATGATGTGATTATAATCTTTGCTTTAGAACTCAGAGAAAGATTATAATTTCAAACATGAAATCAGTATTCCCTTGAAATAAAAGATACTCAAAATATATACTTAAGAATATTTCTTGTACTGATACCAAAGGCAATTTAATTTTTTAAGGCCATTTATTATATTATGATGGGAATGGAGTCTAAGAATCTAACAACCTTTCTCAATTGTCATAAAAATTATAATAAATAATTTGTATGAAAATTATATATATATATATACACATATTATATGTGTGTGTGTTTGTGTGTGTATGAATGATATCAGCAAGATGGTGAATTAAGAAGTGCCAGGTCTTTATTCTCCACAGAAATATCAAATAAACAAGTAAAGATAATTTTATAGGAACTCTGAAAATCAAAGATTACAACAATTAAGCAAATGCTTAATCAAGAAGAAACCATATTCAAATGGTAGGAAATTTCATAACAGTTTTATCTACACTTTGCACTACCCCTTCCAGAGTGTGACATGGAGTGGCCTGGTTGAAATAACATAATTCCCAGTTACCTCATGCAAGAAGGAAGGAAAAGAATGGAACTTGTTTAAAATCTCTAGATGTCTGTGGAATTCCCTAAGGGCTGTTTTATTGTGTGTTTGTTTTACTTGACAAGAGCTTAGTCTATGAATAGAAGTATAGTTTGGATTGCAAGCTGGGAACTGCAGAAGGTGTTTACTGGGCACTGAGATGTTTGAAAACTGTAGGGGCGGGGGGCAGCAGATCTATGGACACATTGTGGGAGGTAGGCAAGAGATTATGGGAAGAGGAATACAATAGAGCATTTAAGTTCATGAGAAGTTGGGGTGATAGTCTTTAGGAAATTAAGATATTTAGAGGCATCTGGGTGGCTCAGTCAGTTAAGCCTTCAGCTCAGGTCAGGATCCCAAGATCTTGGGTTCAAACCCTGCATTGGGCTCCCTGCTTAACAGAAAGTCTGCTTCTCCTTCTCCCTCTATTGCTCCCCCTGCTTGTGCTCTCTCTTTCCCTCTTTCTTTCTGTCAGATAAATAAATAAAATCTTAAAAAAATAAAAAAAGGAAATTAAGATATTTAAAATCAGCTGAAGAAATTTAAACTGAATGGATAAATAAATATATAAAGCACACACTCAGGCCTAAACAAGACCCATACCTACAAGACCTGAGAAGTCCTTACACCTTTACTCCAGACTGATCTCTAGGCTCAGGAGTTTGCTAATCATGAAGGTCTTCTATACCATTCTTCAAAGACTAGGAGAGGTGATCCATTTTTCAAATCTCTGATTTTCAACAGAAGACCACAGGCATACAAAGGAAGTGTTCATTCAAAGCAACTAAATCTCCAGAAACAGTCCCTGAAGAAAAACACGTTTCATAGTTACTGGAAAAAGACTTAAAAATAGCTATCTTTTAATATGGTCAGAGAGTTGAAAGAAACATGAAAACTAAAGAAATTCCTGAAAACAATACATGTACAAAATGAGAATATCAAAAAAGATATGACAAAAAATAAATTTCAGCAGAAATGCCAGAGCTGAAAAATACAGTAATTGAAAAATTTACTAGAGGGACTTAACAGAAGACATATGCCACAACAAAAGGGAAAGAAACAACAACAACGACAACAAAATGGGGGGGAGAATATAAAGGGATGCAGGAAAGGAAGAAATGGGGTATAAAAAATGTTTTAATATGTAAAAAAAACAAGAAAATGTCAATGTATACAAGACACAAAGAAGGACACTATATAAAGATATAAGAACCAGTTCACCAAGAAGATATAAAAATTATAAACATATATGCACCAACAAACAATAAAGCTCCAAGATCTATAAAGCAAATAATGACAAAATTGAGGAAGAATAGGTAATTCCACAATACTAGTACTACAATAGATAATTCTACAGTACTCCAATTTCAATAATGGGTAGAACGACCAGAAAGAAGATTAATAATGAAATAAAGGACTTGAACAACACTACAAACCAGTTGGACCTAAAGGCATGTATAGGACGTACTACCAAGTGAATTTTTCTTAAGTGCATATGGAACATCTCCAGGATAGAACATATATATTAGGCAACAAAACCAGTATTAATAAATTTCAAAAGACTTATCTCATTAAATATCTTTTTAGGATTATAATGGAATGTGAGTGGAAATTGATGGCAAAAGGAAAGCTGGAAAATTCACAAATACTTACAAATTAAACAGCACATTTCTGAATAACTAGTGGATAAAGAAGACATCAGCAGGGAAATTAAAAAATATTTTGCAACAATTGGAAATGAAAACTCAAAATACCAGCTTTAAAAATTGAAGAGGAAGGAACACTTAAAAACATTCTCTGAGGCCAGCATTACTCTGTTACAAAAGCCAAAAACAGTGAAAGAAAAAAACTACTAATATCCCTGATTAACATTGATGAAAATTTTCAACAACTTACTAGCAAATCAAATTGAACAACATATTAAAAGTATTATACATCATGGCCAAATGGGATTTACTCCTGAAATGCAAAAATGATTCAACCAAACATTGCTGAAAGAAATTAAAGAAGGTAATAGTAAATAGAAAGATATCTGATATACTTTGATTGGAAGACATAATATTATTAAGATGTGAGACTATCCAAAGTGATCTACAGACTCAGTGACATCTCTATCAAAATCCCTATGAAATCTTTTGCAGAAAAAAAAAAAGAATTCTAAAATTCATATGGTATCAAATAGCTAAAACAGTCTTGGACATGAACAGTGAAGGTGGAAGTATCACACTTCATGTTTTCTAAGCTTACTACAAAGCTGTGATAATCAAAAGTGTGTGGTATTCAACAAACAGACTCTTAGGGCACCTGGGTGGCTCAGTCCATTAAGCCTCTGCCTTCGGGTAGAGTCATGATTCCAGGACCCTGGGATGGAGCCCCTCATTGGACTCTTTGCTCAGGGGGGAGCCTGTTTCTCCCTCTCCTTCTGCCTGCCACTCTCCCTGCTTGTGCTGTCTCTGTCTTTCTTTCTCTCTCTTGCTCTCTCTCTCTGTCAAATAAATAAATAAAATCTTAAAAAAAAAAAAAGACTCTTTTTAAAAATTAACATATAATGTATTATTTGTTTCAGGGGTACAGGTCTGTGATTCTTCAGTCTTACACAATTCACAGCACTCCCCATAACACATACCCTCCCCAATGTCCATCACTCCCCCACCCCATCCCTTTTACCCCCTCCCCTCCAGCAACCCTCAGTTTGTTTCCTGATACTGAGTCTCTTATGATTTGTTTTCCTCTCTGGTTTCATCTTGTTTTGTTTTTCCCTCCTTTCCCCTAAGATCCTCTGTCTTGTTTCTCAAATGACTCATATCAGTGAGATCACATAATAATTGTCTTTCTCTTATCAACTTATTTAGCTTAACATAATACCGTCTAGCTCCATCCAGATCATTGCAAATGGCAAGCTTTCAGGGGTTTTTGATGGCTGCATAATATTCCATTGTAAAATATATATATATATATATATATATATATCACATCTTCTTTATCCATTCATCTGTTGATGGACATTTAGGCTCTTTCCATAGTTTGACTATTGTGGACATTGCTGCTGTAAAGATTGGGGTGCACATGCCCCTTTGGATCACTACATTTTTATCTTTGAGGTAGATACCCAGTGGCAATTGCTGGGTCTTAGGGAAGCTCTATTTTCAACTTCTTGAGGAACCTCCATACTGTTTTTCAGAGTGGCTGCACCAGCTTACATTCCCACGAACAGTGTAAGAGGGTTCCCCTTTCTCCGCATCTTCAGCAATATCTGTCATTTCTTGACTTGTTAATTTTAACCATCTGACTGGTGTGAGGTGATATCTCATTGTTGTTTTGATTCGTATTTCACTGATGCCAAGTGGTGCTGAGCACTTTCTCATGTGTCTGCTGACCATTTGGATGTCTTCTTTGCAGAAATGTCTGGTCATGTCTTCTGGGCATTGGATTATTTGTTCTTTTTTCTTTTTTTTTTAACGATTTTATTTTATTTTATTTATTTTTTTAATTAATTTTTTTTATTTTTTATAAACATATATTTTTATCCCCAGGGGTACAGGTCTGTGAATCACCAGGTTTACACACTTCACAGCATTCACCAAAGCACATACCCTCCCCAATGTCCATAATCCCACCCCCTTCTCCCAAAAACCCCTCCCCCCCAGCAACCCTCAGTTTGTTTTGTGAGATTAAGAGTCACTTATGGTTTGTCTCCCTCCCAATCCCATCTTGTTTCATTTATTCTTCTCCTACCCACTTAAGCCCCCATGTTGCATCACCACTTCCTCATATCAGGGAGATCATATGATAGTTGTCTTTTGCTGCTTGACTTATTTCGCTAAGCATGATACGCTCTAGTTCCATCCATGTTGTCGCAAACGGCAAGATTTCATTTCTTTTGATGGCTGCATAGTATTCTATTGTGTATATATACCACATCTTCGTGATCCATTCATCTGTTGATGGACATCTAGGTTCTTTCCATAGTTTGGCTATTGTGGACATTGCTGCTATAAACATTTGGGTGCACGTGCCCCTTTGGATCACTACGTTTGTATCTTTAGGGTAAATACCCAATAGTGCAATTGCTGGGTCATAGGGCAGTTCTATTTTCAACATTTTGAGGAACCTCCATGCTGTTTTCCAGAGTGGCTGCACCAGCTTGCATTCCCACCAACAGTGTAGGAGAGTTCCCCTTTCTCCGCATCCTCGCCAGCATCTGTCATTTCCTGACTTGTTGATTTTAGCCATTCTGACTGGTGTGAGGTGATATCTCATTGTGGTTTTGATTTGTATTTCCCTGATGTCGAGTGATATGGAGCACTTTTTCATGTGTCTGTTGGCCATTTGGATGTCTTCTTTGCAGAAATGTCTGTTCATGTCCTCTGCCCATTTCTTGATTGGATTATTTGTTCTTTGGGTGTTGAGTTTGCTAAGTTCTTTATAGATTCTGGACACTAGTCCTTTATCTGATATGTCGTTTGCAAATATCTTCTCCCATTCTGTCAGTTCTCTTTGGTTTTGTTGACTATTTCCTTTGCTGTGCAAAAGCTTTTGATCTTGATAAAGTCCCAATATTTCATTTTTGTCTTTGTTTCCCTTGCCTTTGGTGATGAAGAAACAGACTCTTCACTGTACAAACTGATGATTACCAGAGGGGATGTGGGTGAGGAATGGGTTAAATAGGTGATGGAGAATAAGGATTGCACTTATAGTAAGCACCCAGTGCTGTATGGAAGTGTTGAATTAATTTATTGTACATCTGAAACTAATATTATGCTGTATGTAAAAATAAATTGTGTGTGTGTGTGCACGCACGCGTCAATTTGAGAAATAGTATAGATCAGAGAAGAATGAAAAATACTTAAAACTTTCAGGTTATAGGGATACCTGGGTGGCTCAGTGGGTTAAGCCTCTGCCTTTGGCTCAGGTCACAACCCAGGGTCCTGGGATCAAGTCCCGCATCGGGCTCTCTGCTCAGCAGGGGGCCTGCTTCCTCCTCTCTCTCTGCCTGCCTCTCTGCCTACTTGTGATCTCTGTCTGTCAAATAAAAAATAAAATCTTTAAAAAAAAAAAAAACTTTCAAGTTATAGGTTCTGCTTCTTTTTCTTTAGAGGCTTACAGAATAAAAAAAAAAAATCCCAAATTGTTTTATTTTCCTCATTACTTTTAGTGTGTTTTACTGTTGCTATTTTACTAGCTACCCTCCAACCCCAGCTAGTGTAGACATAGTCACAGATGCACACACACACACACACACAGACACACAAATGCCAATTTAGAGAGGGAAGGGAAAATTACAGGAGAAGGAAATTGGAGGGGGAGATGAATCATGAGAGACTTCAGACTCCAGGAAACAGACTGAGGGTTTCAGAAGGGAAGGGGTGGGATGGTGAGTTGGCCCAGTGATGGTTATTAAGGAGGGCATGTTATTGCCATAAGCACTGGATATTATATGCAAACAATGAATCATGGAACACTACATTTTTTTAAAAATGCCAATTTAGGAATTGTTCAAACCAGAGTTAAATTTTAGTGTTATATCTGTATTGTGTGCATATGTGTATGGATATATACTTCCAAAAATATCATGTGTGAGTAGAGTTTGCAAACTGGGATTGAAGATATAGGATAAAATGAAATGTTTCCCTTTAGGGTTCAAATATTTTTCTATTTTTATAAAGTATAAGACTAAAAATAATATAAAAGAAATCTAGTCTCACCCAAAGATGGAGAGAAATTAAGAGGAGTAAAAAATTAGCCCCAAATTGTCTTTCTAAAAATGTCTCCTCTTAATAGAAGTATCTAGTGACCAGTGGCCATAAAAATTTCACTAAATTGATAGTTTTTTGCAAGAACTAGTCCAGTTTAGTGAAAAGACAAAAAATAACATCCATTTATGTTAGTGAGATTTGGTGTTTCTAATATTTTTTTCCTTTTTATATTTGGTTTACACCTAGAGCAGTTTATGAGTTGTTTTGAACTTTATAGTTATGCACACACAGTATCTCATAGTAAATATGTGTTTACCTTGAGGGTGAAAAGCACATGAAGTTAAAATACTTCTCCCTTCTTCATGTTTTAGAAAACAAACAGACATGGAATTCTGAGACTGTGATGATTCCTTTAATAATGTTGCAGGTAGCTATCTACATGGTGACTTTGTCTCAGATTTTAACAAAAAAATTTTTTTTCTTAGAGTATGATTTTTCATGAAGTTTCATAGAGTGTCATACGTTTTAAACTTGAGACTAGTTTTGGAAGATATATATCTAGGAATGTATTTCTATTAAAAATAAATATTTTCTGGGGCGCCTGGGTGGCTCAGTGGGTTAAGCCTCTGCCTTCGGCTCAGGTCATGATCTCAGGGTCCTGGGATCGAGTCCCGCATCGGGCTCTCTGCTCGGCAGGGAGCCTGCTTCCTTCTCTCTCTCTCTGCCTGCCTCTCAGTGTACTTGTAATTTCTCTCTGTCAAATAAATAAATAAAATCTTTAAAAAAAAATAAATAAATAAATAAATATTTTCTTTCCAAACAATGGAGGGAAGTGCTAAAAAGAATGAGCTACTAGATCATGAAAATGCATGGAGGAAATTTATATTACTATGAAATAAGCCAATCTGAAAAATGCTATAGAATGAATGAATCCAACTGTACAACATTCTTGAAAAAGCAAGATTTTGGAGGCAACAAAAAGATCAGTGCTTGTCAGAAGTTGGGGTCTGGGGGAGGGATAAATAGGCAAAGCATAGAATTTTTAGGACAGTGAAAATACACCACATGGTACTATAATGATGGATACATTCATTATGTATCTGTCCAAACTCATAGAATGTACAAGCCAAGAGTGAACATTCATGTAAACTATGCATTTCAGATAATATGATGTCTCAGTTTAAGTTCGTCATTGTAACAAATGTACACTCTGGTGGGGAGGGGGGTAGAAAACGAGGAAAGCTATGCATGTGTGAGGGCAGGTTGGTATATTGAGAAATCTCCTTCCCTTCCTCTCAATTTTGCTGTGAACCTAAAACTGCTCTAAAAATAAAGTCTTCCTTTAAAAAGTTAAAATTAAAAAAATTAGAGGTTAAAAAAAGCAAACAAAACAAAACAAAAGCACGTAGAGGGTTAGTGAAGTTGTGCATGCAGAATTTCTGGAAGTTCTCAGATGGATATGATTAAAGAAATATACTTTGTTTCATATAATTACAAAAGATTATTCAATGCCCTTTATAGTCAGAGCAACTAAGAGAAATTAGAATAGAATTTGAACTCAAATATGGGTTAATTAAGGTAGAGAAAGGGGAAAGGAGACAGACAGAAGAAGACCAGCTTTGTGTCTGTAATTCCCTGTCAGCTTTGTTGATTTCCTTTCAGTTTTTGAAGTGACCAAGTCTTGTAAAAGCCTCCTTGAGAATATGGACTCAACTGGTCTACTCTGGAGGGGAAGAAACACAACTGGGTGATAGGAACACCAGAGAGATGACAGTGAGCGCACTCCAGAACAATTTCCTTATGTATTATTAGAGGGGGACAAACTCTCCCAAGCAGCATTTTTATGGAAATACTGTTCTCCAGGCTGTGGTTCCCCTTATAACTGAATGTCTTTGGCCACACAATTTAAAGGTACCTCTTTTTTTTTTTTTTGTACTAAACCTTGAACTTAGCTTCCTATTAATTCACGAATACATCAATAAACACAATTGAAAGTCATTTTAAACTTTGAAATAAAGAAGTTCTAAATATTTCTTAAAAAATAAAAATGGAGAGACCTGTCAAAAGAAATCAGAAGTTTTTTAAAATAAGTGTTACATTTTGTTTTGTTAAGGAAATATTTTCAGAACACTCAAGAATCAAAAGGAATGGGTACACAATACTTTGCTTCTGTTTCTCTATTTCCATATTTGTGTATGTGTGTATATATTTCTGTGTGTGTATGTTCCTTTGTTTAGAATTTAAACCACTAAATCTGCCATTAAGTCTTACAGTCATGGATGACCATTAAATTTCTTAAACAGTCAGGGATATTAAGAACAGTAATCATATTTTTATCATGATTTGACTACTTTTTCCCTAAAATACTGCCATAGATGTCTATTGAGGAAAAGAACTTCCAAAAATATATAATGAGCCCAACTCCTTATAACCAGTTTCTGGTCTGATGCGCTGAATGGTCTATGCAGTACCAAAAACTCAAGAGCACCCCAAGTATTTAACTTTGTCTCAACTAGCAGACATCAGGAGAAACTGACTCTTTGTCCACACACATAAAAAACCCACACATGACGTAATTTTCTAGGTTATATAAACAAGATTAATTAGAGTAAATTATTTGTTTACAATCTAACTTATTCCCTACATGATTTGAGATACATAGTCTATACCCTAATAATTTATTCTTATTTCATTGAATAAGGTGAGGTAAAGAAAAGCTTATTACAAGAGAAATATGATATAGCCAAGACTTAATATTCAAAATACATATACCATGGCTTAAATGAATATTGTTAGAATTTAGAGTTTAGGCCTGGAAGGAAGTCTGTATTGCTGAATTACTGACTGCAAGGGTTCCTCTACAAATGTTAAGGTTTGGGGTTTATGCTTAAAGCAACATGACTACATTGATAAAATTAGCATGAGAGGGATAAAATTAGATATAAGTTTAAAAATTTCTCTGCACATGATCTGAGTAAAGATTAAAGAAACTAAAGTTTGAAAGGAAGTAACTGAGGTCAGAGAACATGGGGAGGTCCTACTACTTTTAGCAGAAAAGCAATGTGGATTTGTTATTGATTGGTTGGGAGGGGAGAGTGAGACATTGGGGCTAGATCACAGCTAATTTTTTGGCTTTATACATATTGTATATGTATTTGTGTAAAGAAAGTATGCAACTAGCTGGTTAAAAACTAAGTGGGAAACAAATTTAAGCATGTGTTTCTGTTAATAAGAAATGCAAATAATTTTTTTTTCCCCTTTTTGACCTTATATAAACTCTCCAGCTGTTAAGTCCCTTAAACTTGGAAAGGATGAACCTTGAAAGCATCTACCCTCTGCCTCTCTCCATCCCCAATCTTACTCCTCATTCCTACTTACTCTCAGGGCCTAGGCAAACACGTAAAGAACCACACCACTCCCAGAAGATGGCCTTTGCCCTTGAAATCGTTAGCATCCAGCATTACTTCATTCATTAAGGCCATGGACTCATTCAACAATAATCTTTTGAATGTTCCTATGTACCAGGCACAGTTCTAAGAACTAGAGTAAAGCATTTAATGAAACAAAACCCCGCCCTGATTGTGGTTATATATTCTATAGGAAGGAGACAAAATATCCTAAAGAGGCAAAATACATAATGTGTTAGGAACATTTTTAATATTAAGGAGAATAATAATACAGTGAAAAAAAGAGGAATTTGGGTTTTTTGTTGTTTATCTTTACATAAGATGGTTAAGGAAACTAAGAAGGGGACATGTAAGATGTGAGGGAGATGAAATAAAAACCATGTTGCTCCATCTGAGAGAAAGAGAGCTGAGGATGCAGCTGGGACAATGCCTATTCTCCTCAAGATCTTCCAAGTTGCTTCCCACCGCTCAGTTCCGAAATCATTCCCCACTTTTTTTTTTAGGGTTTGTTAAAGGAGCATCCTACTACTAGATACCAAAATTTGTATTGTATCTACTGTTATTGGATAAATTATCTCACATATTAGTGTCATAAACCAAGATATATGAATTATCTTTTATAGTTTGTGTGGGTTCACGATTAAGAAGAAACCACTGGACAGCCAGTGTCGCAAGCTTTGTCTGAGATGGCAGACAAAATATCAGCTGGGGATGCAGTTGTCTGGAGGTTTGACTGGCACTGGAGGATCTGATTGCAAGATGGCCAGTATACATAGCTAGAAGCTGGTTACTGGTGGGAGATCTCAGCTTCTCTCCAAAGGAACTTTTCCACAGGCCTTCTTAAGCTTCCTTCTGATATAGCAACTCATTTCCCCCACAATGAGCAAACTAAGAGAAAACAAGCAGAAGTTACTCATTATTGACCTAGTCTCCGAGGTCACATAGCATCACATATAACATGTTTAGTCTATTTGTTTGAACCAAGTAACTAAGCCTAAGCCACATTTAAAGTGAGGAGTAGCAAAGATTCCTAGCTCTATTTTAATACCATTGTAATGAGGGAATAACAGGTGCAAAATTTCAGGAGCAGGCAAATTAAAGCAAAGTCTTGTGACTGGCAAATTCAAAGTAACAACAATGAAGTAGGATAGGATGATTAGATTTTTTTATCAGAGAAGATGACAAATCTCTCTTTGAAAATCTTCAACTCCCTTTGGGAAACTTAGCAGTAGTTAGAAATACAATGAACAGCTTTGTGACTGCTCTGCTACTGTAAGAGTGTACATTAGTAAAGTGCATCATAGTTTAAGATATTTTAATTTTAATTTTATCCCCTATAGTCTTATTTTCCTCATGGCTGCAGCTTTTTATCTGTCCCATATTGCCTGTGTCAGAGATGGTATACTTAATACACTGCAAGTCACATTAATGTTAGTGCAATATAAAGAGCTTGCATGTAGCTTTGGCTGCAATAAACATTGCCTTGTCATAAGCATTAGTATATCTATACATAATACTGAGATTTGGGGCTAAAATATATAAAGTCAAAAACAAAGCATGTGAGAAAAGAGACTTTCTATTAACAAGTGATTTGATTATTTTCTAAAAAGCAAACCATATTCCAATGATTGGAAAAAGGATATTGACAAATTGACCAGAAATGGATATGTGCCTTTATGCAGTGGTCAATAATCCCTCATGCTTTTAGTTACGTATGTATATCTTAAGGAGCAGAAATAATCTTTAACTGAATGGCACATGTTAAAATGTAGGCCCATGGCTTCTCCAATTAAAAAAAATGTATAATATTTCCAGTTACTTATAAATCTGTTCTTGCAGGGATGCCTGGGGCGCTCAGTCAGTTAAGCGTCTTCATTCGGCTCAGGTCATTATGATCCCAACATCCTGGGCCTGGCTCAGTGAGGCATCTGTTTCCCCTCTCACTCTGCCTGCTGCTCGCCCTGCTTGTGCACTCTCTCTCTGTGTGTCAAATAAATAAATAAAATCTTTAAAAATTAAAAAAAAAAAGAAATCTGTTCTTGCAAATTCTACTCTTTAGCACTTGTTATCAGACCATGTGTATACCTCATATTTTTGGCTCATATTAATATTCTCTTTATTAGAAGTCTATAATATAAGAGAACCTTTATTTGCTTAGGATGACTTGTTGATGTCTCACAAAAAACTCCATAGATGTAATTTATATATAAGATAACTTTAATGTCCTAGTACATTATTTTGTGGTCGATTTCCGTGAAAAGACTTGTTTTATTAAATGGCAAATTTTGATTCATGTTAAACTCATGCATTTTATTTTTGCTGTGACTTTGGTTAAAAATCAGAAATACTTTTGAGATGCCTGGGTGGCTCTGTCAGTTAAGTGTTTGACTCTTAATTTCAGCTCAGGCCACAATCTCAGGGTTGTGAGATCAAGCCCTGTGTCAGGCTCTATGTTAGACAGGGATCCTGCTTAAGATTTTCTCTCTGTCCTTCTCTCTGCTCCTCCCATCTCTGCTTCTGCTCTAAATAAACAAACAAACAAACAAATCATAGTAAAATACCTTTTGATGCCCGGGTAGCTCAGTCAGTTGTGTCTAACTCTTGATCTTGGCTCAGGTCTTAATCTCATGGTTGTGGGTTCAAGCCCTGAAAAAAAAAGTAAGCAATACTTTTTGTTGTCTTACGTTTTAACAATTGCAATAAGGAAGAGGACCCATAGAATTAAAATAAAAATTTGAAAAAATATTGTGGCAGTTCATGATTTTGCTCATCTGTCAACACTCATAGACATGTACACTACAAATGGTCACTTGTAACACATATAAATTTTGCATTAGTTAAAAATAAATAAATAGATAAGAAATAAATTCTAGAATAATTAAGTATGTATTAAGACAAATGGCCAATTTCATGTTTAAAATATGTTTCACCATATCTATGGAAGTGTGTGTTGAGTTTTGTGTGTCTCTTGTTTCATTAGAAAACAACAATTAGCCTCCAAGTAACTTAACAATATATGGAAGGTTTTTATGGAGGCTGATCTGTACCTGTATACTCCATTACTACTACCAGACTACAGTGGAGTAGTTGACTGCTTACTTTTTTCAAGTTATGTTAACTATGCCATCTGTATGGTATTCCTCCACATTTTACAAAAAGCAATTCATAAATGAACAATTGTTCTTTTAAGCTTTCACTACAAGCTCCTAAATGGAATGGACCCTGTATTTAAACCCTGATTTCCTAGGATCTGATACTATGCCTGTGAGTAGATGCTTAGTACAAGTTTAATAAATTAATTAATGACAAATGAGTGGAAAGGATATAACGTTGCAAAGAATGTTAAAAATCTCATAATTTTCTCCTTTTTTCATTAACCTCAATTTGCACTTACAAACTTTATTATGGCAAGCTGACAATCTTAATTAATGTTTAGAATAGCATAGTTATTGCAAGGAAGTACTTTTAGAATTATACAAAAGCAGGTTTGTATTTTGTGGAAAAAGAGGAAACCAGAGAGGGAGACAAACCATAAGAGACTATTAATCTCAGGAAAGAAACTGAGGGTTGCTGAAGGGCAAGGGGGGTGGGAGGGATGGGGTAGCTGGGTGATGCACACTGGGGAGAGAAAATACTATGGTGAGTGCTGTGAATTGTGTAAGACTGTTGAATCACAGACCTGTACCCCTGAAACAAATAATATATTATATGTTAATTTAAAAAAATTTAAAGTTTGTATTTTAGGTGTGCCAGAGAATCTCTTGCACACAAGCTATTTAAAGTCTATAAACATTGCTTTCCTCACCTGTAAAATGGAAATAATTACTGTCATAAAAGTAAAAATATTCATTAATGTGAAGTACCTGAGCACACTGCCAGGCACTTACTTAATGCTTGATTCTAAACAGACATTATTAAATCCACTAGAGCACATATGTCCATATAATTAAAGGTTATAAAAATAGCATGTAGCATATTGAATTTTCACTCCACATTTTTTTTTCCTGTGGTGGCTTACATTTTCATTCAAAGTTTTAACACAAAAGTTAATATTCACAGAAAGAAGAGTTATCAGCAATCTGGTGTTTGACATATAGATATTTTGACTGTGGTGAATATCTTCCATTTATTTCAATCATTATGTGTTTAAAATTAAATACAGTTTGAATTAGATTTTCAAGCCTCAGGCCAGCATTAGTTGCTAATCATTTCATTCATTTATTTTGATATAATCAATTCCTGAAAACTGTAATTGAAATCCAAAGAGTAGATAGGTCCTTTTCTATTAAAGAAGGTGGACTATGTTTCTTCTTTATCTCAGATGCCTTGAGTGAAAAATGCGTCGCAAAAAGTCTGCCTTAGGAGGAAGCAAATGAGGAATGCAAGAGCAAGAGCATCTGGATAAAAGGTTCAGAGCTTTTGACACTTCACTTGAATATGTAAATTAGACCTTTAGCTTTATACTAAGCATTTAATATTCTCATACAACACACATCATGCTGAGAGAGAGGAAATTCAGGAGTCTACCATCAGTTTTTAATCTTAGGCTCATATTGGAATCATTTAGAAAAGTTTCAGATCGACTGATTTTTATGTCTTATCTCCAGAGATTTTAGTTTAATTCTCATGAGGTATGGTCTGGGTGATTTTTATTTATATTTAAGCTTGAAAATCACTGACCTAAAATGAAAGGGAGTAATTTAAATAAAGTTCAAATAAATACTGCAGAGCCTCTTCCTCAATATCTAATTAGAAATAAGGGAAAACTTTGCAAATATGTTGATTTCCAAGTCAATAGCTAACTGTGGTTTACTTATTATCTTCCCTGAGTCAATTTCAAAACATATATAACTTAACAGTGAAATAAATAAACAAAATCATGACAAGTTGTTCAAAGAGCTTATTTGCCTTATTTACCAGATTTTCTTTTCCAAATTAACTTATTTCCAAAATATATTAGTTTTTAATGTTACTAAAATTTGAGCAAATTAAAGAACACTTTTTCTCTGCCATAACTAGTGGACACCAGAAAGGAATTTATATTTCAATCTTAACTTCACAACAAAATGGTATAGCCAGTCTAATTTTGTTTACCATAAAAATTCTAATATTCTTGACAACACACTAAATAATACGTTGTGAAGTGGATCTATTTCTATTTCTTTCCTGATACAAGGGGAAAAATGTCTATTTAATATATGATATTCATCATTAAAAATTTTGACTATATCGGAAACTATTGGAATTCTTCCTCTCCACACACTCTCTTCCTGTGTTCAAATCTATTAAAAAGCAACAAGGTGATGTATAGTATGCCCTCAAAGCTTTCAGAGTGAATAATACCCAGCTTTTCTGGTGTTCAACACATACTGCCTAGTGATAATGATAATAATGAATACCCCTGTGGACTCCTTTAGGTATTAGGAAAATGGTTTCCTTTAACTCATATTGATCTCAAGTTTTACATCAATTAGCTGACTTTGAAAAAAAACTCCTTAAGAGCCGAAAATATTATTTCACTTAAACAACTGTAGGTATTTTGTAAATAACACACTGTGTCCAGGAATTACAAATATAAAGTAAAATAAATAAATGTCTTCCTTGAAGGTCTGGGCTTTATGTTAGGTAGGGAAATGCTAAAATGATTTAAACTGATCTCAACTTCGCATGCACCTGATTTTATAGCTCCAGTAAATTATTGTAAAAGTTTGTATCTACATTACCAACAGAAATACTCCAGACTGAGACGTTGCCTGAAAAAAGAGAGTCTTTGGAAATTTCAGAGTAAAGATGTGATGAACAAAGTTCTTTGTAGTACAATGTCAAAACAAGTAAAGAATAGCAAAATAATTGCAGTCTGATCAATGTAACTAACAACTAGTAGCTCAAATTGTTATTTTCCTCAGTAATGTATAAGTCACACAAAAGATTTTATGTGTCTGCCAAATTTTATAATCTATTTATGACCTTTCTTTTCCATTCTTAAAGTACCTTGGTTAAGATTCTTAACACTTTCACACCCAAAATACTACCATAAATATCTAATTATTTTTTTTCTGCCTTTCTGTTCACATTCATCTTACATGCTATTGTCAGATTTTAAATCATACTATATTTGAAATCTTTCATTTACTTAATTTATTTAACTTAAAATACTTTTATTGAATATTTACTAAGTTTCAGGCACTATGTTAAACACATAGGGTAGGGTGGGGTGCCTGGGTGGCTCAGTGGGTTAAAACCTCTGCCTTTGGCTTAGGTCATGATCCCAGGGTCCTGGGATTGAACCCCACATTGGGTTCTCTGCTTAGCCGGGCGGGGAGCCTGCTCTCCCCAGCCCCCTCTTTGCCTCTGTCAAATAAGTAAATTAAATCTTTAAAAAAATGAAAATTAAAAAATAAACACATAGGATACAATAGTGGGGGGAAAAAACCGGTTTCTTAGCTTTAAAGTCAACATTTCAACATAAAAACCTGATTTTAAAAGAACCCCACACCTAACTTAAAAATTTAACTTATAAACTCTACTACTTAGTGTTTATGAGAACTATTCATTTTTATATTGCCCAGTTACTTTGGCATTAGGAAATATGAAACGATAATACTTCAATAGGATTAATTAGAGGAATAAAAGATAATCAATGGAAATTTTCTTGGCACATAGAAGTTTTCAAAAACTTAGCAGTTGATTTCTATGTAAATCTTCAGGTACCATCAGAGGTTGTGGTTTTTTTTTTTTTTACTTGCAGAAGCCATTCTATTAATTCTCAATAGAACTGACATACAAATTTATTATAGGCAAATCAGTATAGGACTTAAATCATTGTTTTGTCTTTCATGTTTTTCCTTAAGCATTTCATAAAAGGAATCGCATCTTAAAACTCAGACTATTTCAATCGTAACCAAAGCAAAAGTCAAAGTATAAAAGACTGAAGACGTTTTTCTTTAAATCACGTATGTTTTTCAAGGCCCTAGGCAAGGTTTGAGAAAGGGTATCATTTCATTATTGATCCAAGCATATCTTTAGAAAGAGATACAAGGTAAAACCCCTGGGGTAAGTTCCAACAATGAGAGTTTCAGGAAGCAGTTGCCAGATGTTTCAGTGTAGCAGAATCTGAATTTACTCGTTAAATGCTAGCTCATTTCCATGAACTCCAAAATAGCTAATAAAGCTTATAGATTGACTTATTAAATTAGTTCCCAAATATACCAAGCCTGGTCCTTGAATACATATAAAGCATTAAAAAGAATGAAATCCAAAGTAAGAGATGGGAGGTAGATTTTCTTTTGTTGAGAACTTGTAATAGAATGAGAAATTTTACCGAGAAAGAATTAGGTCTCGATAGTGAAAAAATCTCAGAAAGCCTCAAAATAGTTATTGAATGAAAAAGACTTTATGGAGGATAAATTAGATATCAGGAATATTTGAGGCCTTTTATGTGTTGTCTTTTGTTTTCATGAATTAAACTGTTAAAGGAATAATGGTTTAGATGAAGAGTGAATTGAGATTAGGTTATCCATACAGACTGTTCATGGACAAATTTGAAGTAAATAGTGTGTAAGTCAGATTCTAAATATTCAAAATAGGGGGAAAAGTAGCAAGTTTGGGGACTATTAGATGGCCACAGTGATATTCAGACTGATAGAAAAGGTATGATTATGACTACATTGCAAATGGTAGATTTGGCCAAATTTTATAAGACTGAGAATACTTAGTGTAAGCAAGGATATGGAGTGAGTGACTAAAATTCTTACATTTTCATGCTGAGAATGTAAGTATGTGCAATCACTTTGGAAAACTGTCAGTTTCTTCTGTACGAATGTAAGTAAGTACCCATTCTATATGACCCAGTAATTCACTTACTCTCTATATATTCAACAGAAATGCATACCAATATGCCCCAAAGGACATGTATAAAAATGTTCTCAGTAGAATTATTCATGTATGCACTTGAAATTTGTTATTTTGGACCAGTGAATTGTTTGTTAGTCTAATGCAAATCATTATGGTTACCTTTATGTCATTTCTTTTTTTTTTTTTTAAAGATTTATTTATTTATTTATTTGACAGAGAGATATCACAAGCAGATGGAGAGGCAGGCAGAGAGAGAGAGAGGGAAGCAGGCTCCCCGCTGAGCAGAGAGCCCAATACGGGACTCGATCCCAGGACCCTGAGATCATGATCTGAGCCGAAGGCAGTGGCTTAACCCACTGAGCCACCCAGGTACCCTTTTATGTCATTTCTTATCATTCATATGTTGAATTCTTTCTATAAATGTATATATACTAAATTTTATATAGAAGTATATATCATATGTAGTATTATGCATATGTACTACATACAATATTATATGTTGTATATATTGTAATAAATGTTATACTATACTATGTATATTTTTAATACAATTGTTTTGTATACTATATATTATGAGTTTGGCAGAGCCCTCATGAGTGGGATTAGTGCCTTTATAAAAGAGGCCCCAGAGAGATTCCTTGCCCCTTCTTCTAGGTGAAGTTACAGTCAGAAGATGGCCATTAACAAGAAGCTGGTCTCATCAGACATGTGCTGTTACTTTGAACTTTCCAGTCTCCATCTCTGTGAAACATAAATGTTTGTTGTTTATAAGCCACCAAGTTTGAAGAATTTTTGTTACAGCAGCCTGAACAGATTGACAGTCCCTTGAATAGAGTTATGTTCTTAAAAGTGAATAAAGTTATGTTCTTAAATGCAGCACAGCTATATTGGCTATATTTTACTCATTTTCCGAGGGTGAATTTTTATCTTGAAGGTATTTTGGAATATCCATTATCCATTAAGAGTCATGGAAGACATTGCCTGGTTTATGACGCACAGATATTCCTGAAATCCAGTTCCTGACTTTATATCCTCATTCACTTTAACTTCATTTCTCAGAAAAACTTGCAGATTTGACTTCTCTTACCTTTACTTAGACTTACTTTTGGCTTCTCTCTGGTTTCTACAATTTCCAATAGATTTCAAATTGACATGGCAGCCACCATGTCTTGGAGTTCAGATTCCTCCATGCTATCTACTCAGTATAATGTCTTGATTAGAGTACAACTCTCAAGACATATTAATTGATTGATTTGAAAATATAGATCCAGTGGGGTTCCATAGTATAATGGTTAGCACTCTGGACTCTAGATATATAGATCCAGGAGTTCAACTAAAACAAAAACAAAACAGTTTTTATTAAAAATGTCATTAGGTGAATTAGATCAGGTATTTTTAAGATAACTAGTATATGTACATTCATACTGCCAGTAGGTAGACCCTACATGTTACATGAAGACCATTTTCTTTTTAGATTCTCTTTTGTTGTTGTTGTTATATTACTTTCTATTCATATTCTTCACTTCTTTCTTCTGTGTATTACAGGATTGTCTTAGTTTAACAGACTGCTTATAGAAAGAAATCTCAAGGCCAGGTGGCCTATAAACAGAAGAAATTTATTTCTCATAGATCTGGAGAGTATGAAGTCCAAGATCAGGTTACTGTGAGATTTGGTGTCTGAAAGTGAAAGCCTGCTTCCTGGTCCAATTGTTGCTGTCTTCTTGCTGTGTCCTCACATGGCAAATTGGGGTTAGAGAACTTCGTGGGGTCTGTTGTATTAGGGCACTATTGTCCTGCCCCAAAATAAGTACATTAAGACCATTCATGTAGGCTCCATTTTTCATAACCAAATCACCCCCGAAAAAGTTCCACTTATAAATACTATCACACTGGGGATCAGTTTTCAGCATATGAATTATGGTGGAGCACAAACATTCAGCCTATAGCAAGGACATTATCACTAGCTCTCTCCTAATTTAAGCATTAATAATGTTGTTATGTGACTGGGGAGTACTACATGATGTTAAAGGATTTTCTTTTTTTTAATGTGGGCTCTGGGTAGAGGGGGTTGCGTTGCATTTGAGTTAAATGTAGAGACATTGAAAATACCAAACAAATAGCCACTGTTATTTTTCACAAATGTGCTTTACAGGGTTGACAGGTTGTTTAATATAAACAGAATAATGTGTGTCCTGACATTTTCAAATTGTCTAGGAACTTTCAGAACTGAATACTTCATCATGCCTTTAGTTCTTTGGTGTTCTTTTCAGAAAATTCTTCTTGCCTGAAATAAAGTGTATGGCATTAAATCTTCTCCTAAGAAGACCACAAACAAGCTTACCTTTTAAAGAAGCATTTCCAATGTTCAAATCAGATTGAAATTTCAGGCAAACCTGCAAATATGCATTTATACTTATACCAGTTTAACTTTTATATGTATCAAATAATTGCTTTGACAAGGTGCGAATGGAGGTTAACTAAATTTTGAAGGGGATTAAAAAAAAGTTCTATTTCCAACAACTATCTTGCTCTTTTCTGATGTTTGGTTTCAGAGAAGCATATGCATCTAATATACAGAAAAGCTGTACCTTAGGAAACCAAATGAATGAGCTTCCTTGAAAGAAAGAGAGAGGAAGAAAAGAAAGAAGGTAGGAAGGAAGGAAGGAGAGAGGGAGGCGGGAGGGAGGCAGGAGAGGGGAGGAGGGTAAGGGAGTAAGGAGGAAGGAAGGAAGGAAAGAAGGTAGAACAATTTTTAAAAGAATGTATAGTGCCTCATTTACTGTTTTATGAAAGAACTGAACACAGCCATCATTATCATTGTATGTAGAAATTAAAATTGAATGTAATCACACACACACAAAGGCATTTTTAATATCCCTTCTTTCATTCTGCCTGTAGTCTCTCACGGCTTCATTTATTGCATCTGCAACAATCAGAGATTGAATTTCTCAGCAATTCAGTTGCATTACATTAGCTGGACATCTGTTTAAGGATGGTGAGAATATAAAAATATTCATGGCATCATCACAGCAGTGGTTTGTATGTTTGATTTTTAGTGATATATATAATTACCAGATACTTACTGGAAGTATATTTGGGACGTTTAAATTTTTAGTCTTCCTGGGCCATTGGTACTAAAGGAAATATTAAAGATGAACAATGCAAAATCACATATTAAGCTTTAGTTCCTCCAATTCTATACCAAAAAAAAAAAAAAAAAGTTTCCAGTCTTCATAGATTTTTAAAAATATTTTACTTAAATTCAACTTGGGTAATATATACTGTATTATTAGTTTCAGGGGTACAATTTAATGATTTCTTCAGTTGCATATTATAGCCAAAGCTCATTATATCAAGCGCCCTCCTTAGTGTCCATCACCCAGTTCCATCACCCACCTTCTCTCCGGCAACCCTCAGTTTGTTCTCTGTAGTTAAGAGTTTCTTATGGTTTGCCTCCTTCTCCGTTTTCATCTTATTTTATTTTTCCTTACCTTCCCCTAGGCTAGGACTTCTAGTACTATATTGAACAACAGTGGTGAGAATGGACATTCCGGCTGTGTTCCTGGCTTTAGAGAGAAAGCTCTCAGTTTTTCCTCATTGAGGATGATATTCGCTGTGGGTTTTTCATAGATGGCTTTGATGATATTGAGGTATGTTCTCTCTATCCCTACATAGTGGAGAGTTTTAATCAAGAAAAGATGCTGTATTTTGCCAAATACTTTTTCTGCATCTATTGGGAGGACCATATGATTCTTGTCCTTTCTTTTATTAATGTGGTGTATCACTCTAAGTGATCTGCAGAAGCTGACCCACCCTTGCAGGCCAGGAATAAATCCTACTTGGTCGTGGTGAATTATCCTTCTGCTGTACTGTTGGATCCTATCAGCTAGTATCTTGATGAGAATGTTTGCATCCATGTTCATCAGGGATATTGGTCTGTAATTCCCCCTTTAGGTAGAGTCTTTCATTTTGGGATTAAGGTAACACTGGGTTCAAAGAACGAGTTTGGAAATGTTCCTCCCATTTCTATTTTTTGGAAAAGTTTCAGAAGAATAGGTGTTAATTTTTCTTTAAATGTTTGGTAGAATTTCCCTGGGAGGCCATCCAGCCCAGGACTTTTATCTGCTGGAAGATTTTTGATTACTGATTCAATTTCTTTGTTGGTTATGGATCTGTTCAGGTTTTCCATTTCTTCCTGTTTCGGTTTTGGGTAGTTTATATGTTTCTAGGAATGCATCCATTTCTTCCATATTGCCTAATTAATTGCTCATAATATTCTCTTATAATTGCTTGTATTTTTGCAGTGTTAGTTGTGACTTCTCCTCTTACATTCATGGTTTTATTAATTTGGGTCCTTTCTCTTTTCTTTTTGCTAAGTCTGGCTAGGGGGTTGTCAATCTCATTAATTTGTAAGTAAGTTTGATGAGATATGAATATGTCCTGTACCAGTTACAAAGCTCATGAGGCATAGCAAGTCACTGAACTGGCAAGTGAGGGAACAGAAAAAAGATAGAAGGTGCTCAGTACTTGGAAGAAGCAGGAGGAGGGCAGAGAAGCCCATATTTTATAAATACCCACACTGCTTATATTTTAGATTAGATAAAAGGTGAAGAATGAAATGTGGGAGGCTGAAGATTCACGATAGGGAATTGGGATTCCCTACACTATAAAAATATATGCCTCAGGGATCAAAGATCACGGGGCTGGTGTAAGGTTACTTTGGTGCTTGGCAATGGCTGGAATATACTATTAAAAGTATTAAATTGTCTGTTTAACTTGCCCGGCAAGCCTCCCCTTGCCCTTGAACCATCTGAAGTTTTAACGTACCATGAGGGACAGGCCTGCAGAACTTCTGCCTAACACAAGTTCACTGTGGTAATTTGCTGCCCCTGAAAAGAATATCTGTACTAATAAGTTGCCTTAAAATTCCTGCATTAGCCTCACTAGCACCCACATACTAAGGATTAGGAAATCCCAACTTCCAGCCCACCTTCACTCTTGAGCTTCAAACTTAAAGTCAACGACTTGCTAGACATTTCTTCCTCAATACCCTACATACCTCAGACTCAAGATGTCAAAAACTGAACTCCTCCCCCTATATTCTGTACTGAAGTTTCTGCTAACATAACCTCTCCATTCATTCTGGCCAGAAACTTGGAAGTCTATCTTTCACACCTTCTTTTCCATCACTCTGCTCAAATCCAAGCAACAAGTTGCAGTTTTGCTTCTTAAATGTATTTCTGGTCCAATGTCTCTGTGCCATCCTTAATGCCACAAGCCTGGGTCAGATTCTCTTTTATTTCTTGACTGAGATGTCTCCATTTTCTCTCATCCCCATTTTATTTTGCCCTCTTTCACTTTCTCCTCTAAAGAGCTGCCAGGGTTATCTCTGTGGCCAAAATCCTTTCAGAGTCCTTCTTTGAGTGGTCCTGACTGCCAGCTCCAGCCTCACTTGACTTTACACCAGGAATTATAAGAACAATAGTTTCCAGCAGGCTTTCTGTACCTCCTCTTCTCCTGTACCTGCTGCCCATCTACCTGGATGGATTTTTACTTCCACCTCTTCTGCACCTGGTTCATGCCTACTCCTCTTCTATTAAGTTTCAGCTCAGATCAGTTCTTTGAGCATCCCTACCCTAGGTGTTGGCTTAGACAGTCCCCAATATCCGCAGAAAAAATGAATGTGGTGTCAAACATTATTTCCTGAGTTTGAGTCATGTCCCCCACAGAACGATGAACTCCTAATCAGCTGTATTTTATTCTCCTTTTATCCCAGAGTCTAGTGTACTGCCTTGCATGAAACAAAAAGACTGCTTAGTGTAATTATTATTAGAATGATATTTGAAGTTAAAAAAAAATAGATATCCTGAATATCTTGAAAATTTTAGCCATTTCCTAACATTTGACTGAACAAGTTGATTCCAACTCTCAAGATCAACTTCCCAGGATTTTCTAAAAATTAAATGAAATAAGTATATCTTAGCTGTGGATCTAGCCCCTAATAAGAGCTCAATAAATGGTTGTGTATATGTGTAAGTTGTTTTTGTTAATAGTATTATCAATGCCGTTATATCACTACTACTTGCTTAATGAATGCTAATGAATGAATGAAAAGAAAAGATGTTTCTGTGAGGCCAATCAGAGCCATGCCATAAATGGTATTAGCCCTCACTGTTCAGTAAGTCCCCACAGAAAAGCAATCAATCACTTTTATCTCCCCAGTTTCCCTCAGAATTCTGTTTTCACTCAGGCTGTGATGGAACGTTCTTTTTTTTTTCTTTGTTTGTTTTTTTTAATCTCAGGCACTCGACTGAGTTTCAAAGCTCCCAAAATTTTTAGGGACTCCTGTGGCGCAGACTTGTACTGTTCTTCCCTGGGGGAGGTAGAGGGTCTTGCCATGCCTCTGCCTTTTGCTGGCCCTCTCCCAGGAAATCATTTGCATGAGTGTGTAGTAGTTTGCAGTTAAGGGCAACATAGGGCAGAAAAGCTGGCCCCTAGACGTGCTGTTTTTCAGGCAACTTTCCCCACTCCTGTGCCTGGGACCTCTGCTGCACTCAGGCACCACCCATTTTTCTTGTGACCCCAGGGATCTGAAGATCACATTATCACTCCTGAGATTTCCCCCTGTTTTACCATTTGGGCACATTTAAACCAGGGATGTCCCAGACTTCTGAAAGTTCTGATTTTGTACTCCTTTGCTTATACTACTTTGGAGTAGACTCCTTAAGCAGGCTCCCTACCTTCTACTCTATCTTTAGCTATATCACACTGGATTCAAGTCTCTGCACCTCCTACTTTCCAAATGATGGTCATTTTCTTACCAGTAGACTTGTAGCATTTGTTTTCTCAAATATCTGATTGATTTCTTGGGTGTTCAGAATGTTTTGATAACTGTCTATTTGTATTCAAGGGTTGAGACAAACTTAAGAGTCCCCCTACCTACTCCTCCACTATTTTTATTCCTCCACCCCCATCTTCATGGATTTTGACAAAATTCTATCATGACTATAAGGTTAAAACATCACACAGTGGTCTGTTTTTAAAATGTATGCTACTCGACAGGACAAGTTTTCCATACATTTCTTCTCCACAGAACTGACTTAGTGTTTCACTTATACTGGCTTTGTGATCTCCCACAGTACATAAAATATTTAATGTAATGTTTTTTTAGTAAATATTTGTTGAGTGACTTTATGTTTTTGTACAGTAGAGAAATATAGTGTAGAAACTCTAGGACATGTAGGAATAAACCTCTGTGGAGTAAAAAAATTAAGTTTCAACAATTTTGATCCACAGTGTGATGGTCCTTCTGAGAAATGAACACAAGAAGATTCTATCAACACATTAGCCTCAAAAAGAGAATGGCAGAGGGTAGAGGGAGGGATTCAGCTAAAGAATTCTAAAACATTAAGATCAGTATTAATCATAGTTCTTTTGTGCTTATTCCACTCTTGAGTTGGCCTTGCTAAAGAAATAACGGAGTTTAGTATGACTTTGATACTGAAGGGCTTCCTAAAAAAGAATGGTTTCACTTTTGAGTTGATAGCACTCTGCATAAGTATTCATGGGAGTTAACATTATCAATTTTTTTTAAGCTTTTATTTATTTGACAGAGACAGACACGGCAAGAGAGGCAACACAAGCAGTGGGAGACAGGGAGGGAGAAGCAGGCTTCCCAATGAGCAGGGAGCCCAATGTGGGGCTCGATCCCAGGACTCTGGGATCATGACCTGAGCTGAAGGCAGCTGCTTAACCAACCGAGGCACCCAGGCGCCCCAACATTATAAAATTTTTAAACAACAACAGCAAAACCAAACAACAATAATAACAGATTCATTGCTAAATTATATAAATGAAAACAAAATAATATAGTTAACAAATTCATATTTGCTTAACTTTTTTCAGGGAACTGTGAAGACATTGGTATTGCCTCAGATACTGTTCCTGGCGAACAGGGACTGACAAAAGTTTCCTGTAAAGGACCATATAGTGAATGTTTTACATTTTCTAGCCACATATGGTCACTGTCATATATTTTTCCTTGTCTTTTTTTAAGCCCTTCAATAATATTTTAAAACATATATAAAAATATAAAATATTTTTAAAACATTTTTAACTTGAAGGCCATAAAAATATGCACCTTGAGTAGATTTGACTCCCAAGATGTGGTTTACTAACCCCTGATTATATATAAAAATATAAAATATTTTAAAAACTTTCTTAACTTAGGCCATAAAAATATGCACCTTGAGTAGATTTGACTCCCAAAATGTGGTGTACTAACCCCTGATTATTACCATGGTAAACTACACGGCATATATATTAAATAAAGGGTTTTATCCCTCTACGTATGTAGGACAGCCAGCTTCCAAGATGATCCCAGAGATATCTGGCCCTTCAAGTGTTTACACCTTTATGTGGTCCCTTCCCTTTGAGTATGAACTGGGCTTGGTGACTTGCTTATAATGAATAAATAAAGCAATAATGACAGTATGTGACAAGAATATTAGGCCATATAACGCAGTATGGTTTTGCTTTCTATCTCTTAGACCACATGTTCTGGGGAAGCCAGCTGTCTAATCTTGAGCAATCATATGAAGAGATACTCATGCAGCAAAGAACTGAAATTTCCAGCCATAGCCGAAATTTCCACACCCAGTCAAACCTCAAATGATTGCAGCCTTGACTGTCATCGTGGTTGCTGTTTTATGGAAGATCTAAACCAGAACCAGCCAGGTAAGTTACTTCCAGATTCTTAATTCACAGAGTGTACAACATTAAATGTTCATGGTTATGTTCTGGAGTAAGTGGCTGTGCAGCAATAGAGAACTAGTAAGAAATAATTCTGCTATGTTAGTTTGTAAGAGTTTAACTTGGTTATCATAAAACTGCAGATGACTTTATTCTTAGCTAGCATGTTAGTCAAGGTTCTCCAGAACAATATAAATATAAATATAATATATATACACATATATATATATACACACACACACATATGTATGTATATATAGACATATATACGTATATATATATTTTCCTTACTTTAAGGAATTGGCTCTCACAATTAAGGAGACTTAGTGAGTCCAAAATCTAACGGAGAAGGCCAGCAGACTAAAGACTTTGAAAGAGTTGCAATTTGAATCCAAAGGAAGTATGTGGGCAGAATTTCCTCCCTACCTGTGTAGGCCAGAGTTTTGTTGTATCCAAGGCTTTAATTGATTGGATTCCTTTAAATAGAGGTCCATCCACATTATGGTGGGCAATCTGCTTATTCAAAGTCTATGAATTTAAATGTAAAGCTCATCCAAAAATATCCTACAGCAACATGCAGAATGTGTAACCAAATATCTGGGCACTGTGACTCAACCAATTTGACACATAAAATTAACTATCACAGCTAGGGATAGCTAAAATGATTAGCTTATACAAATGAATGGACCTCATAGACATTATGCTAAATGAAATAATCAAAATACAAGTAAAGATATGATTCCACTTACAGGAAGTACCTAGAATAGTCAAATCCAGAGAGATAGAAACTAGAACAGTCATTACCAGGGATAGCGGGAAACTGTTTAATGGGTAGATTTCAGTAGGGGGTGGTGAAAAAGTTTTGGAGACAGATGGTGGTGATGGCTGTACAGCAATGTCAATGTACTTAATGCTAATGAGTGTATACTTAAAAATGGCTAAACTGGTGAATTTACTATTATGGATATTCTACCATGATAATAAAAAAGAAGGATTCATTAAAAAAAAAAAAAGAAATTAGAAGATACTGAAATGTCCAACAAAAAGGAATTGATTAGATAAATATAGCAAACCTATATAATAGACTGTGATATGTCATTTATAAATTTATGTATAAACAATAACAGCTCTGAAAAATGTTCAGACTGACTAAATATGATCCTGTTTGGGGAAGAAAAAGGGAGCTGTTTATATCTAGAAAAAAATGGAATATTTATATCATGTTATTGGTTATCTCTGGGTGTGGTATAAGCATTGGCGAGTTTTTGTTTTGTTTTAGCTCACCCATATTTTCTAATCTGTAATAAACACTTACTGTGTGTAAGAAAAAATAAATGAATAAAATAAAATGATTAGCTTGAATCTGAATTCATCCAATATTAATGAAAGACATGGTGAGTATGATTCAGCTTCCTTACATTCATACTCAGCTACCTACAGAAAGGATCTAGGTAAGTAAGCAGATAAATGGTACAATCACACAACAAGGCAATGATTATGATGATTAAAGAGTAAGATTGGAAACAACATGTTTTTCTTAACATTTCAGGATACAAACCTATAAGCTCAAGGGAAATAAATTATACAATACAAAAACATCAACTTATGAGAAAAAAATTAAAAATTAAACCATCATAAATTTTTCAAAATAATTTCAGATTGTGTGATATTTTAGAAAAATATTTAGTTAACTGGACTTTTCATCTGCATGTTGTATAATACGTAATAGGTTATCAATTTAAAAATGAGTGAGTCACCTTAATATAAATAGAGATTGTGATAGGAAGAATAATAGCTTTTTAAAGTGTCTAAATCTTTTTCTATAACCTGCAAATATTTTTGCCTTAAATGGCAAAAGAGACTTTCCAGTTTTGACTAAGTTAGGTTTTTGAGATCAGGAGACTAGTCTGAGTTATCTAGGTGAGACTACGGTAATCACAAAAGGCACTTATAAGAGAAGGTAGGAGGGTCAAAGTCTGAACAGAAGATGTGACCATAGGAGCCAAAATGAGAGAAAGAGAGAGGCAGAGAGGAAGAGAGAGTCATTTGAAAATGCTGTGTTGCTTCTGATTTTGAATATGGAGGAAGGAGGCCACAAGCCAAAGAACAAGGAGTATAACCTGCCTTTAGAGCCTGAAAAAGTTAAGAAAACAGATTCTTCCCTTGAGTGTGCAGAATGAACACAGCAGGCTGGCACGTTGATTTTAGGACTTCTGACCTACAGAACTGTAGGGTAAATGTGTGTTGTTTTATGCTACTAAATTTGTGTAATTTATTATAGCAGCAATAGAAAAGTTATAAAGAAATAAATCCCTACTCATAGTTGAGACTATAGTCATATTTAGAGAGAAATAACTATAGTCAGTTGAGACTATAGTCATATTTAGAGAAAAATAACATTCTGTGAATTTCAAAGTGCGTTTTAGTAACCATGGTAGACCGTAAGACTGAATACAAGTTCCATGAGGAAGGACAGATGTCATACGTTTTGTTTCCCATTGTATCCCCTGGGCATAGTACATAAATAACACATACCAGATTTAAAAGAACTAGTTTTGAGAAGGATGCCCTAATAATAGATCTTTATGACACCCATTTAATATATCAAATGTCTCTGTTTTAGTGATGTCTAATTATAAAGATTTATTCCCTTAGGCCAATAATATTATTTTTTTGTTTTTTGGGTTTGTTTTTTTTTTAGTAAATATTTTAAATAAATTAGAATAATGTTCATGTTTGGCTTATTGCTTCTCCATCAAAGTTTAACACTGATATCTCATAGTATTTATATTATCATGAAATGATATTAATTTACTACATCTGGGATGATTCTATTCTTCATGGTGCAATTTAACAGAATGATGTGAACAGATGTGAGTCAATTTTAAGGAGTCAAAAGATAAAAAGGACCCACAAAAAACATCCGTATCCATTAGAGGACCTATAATGAACATCTGAATGCTTTAGATACAGATGAAATAGAAGTCCTAACCTCAAAGTTACTTTACAGAACACTTTGAGGAATCAAAGGACAAAGGATAAAAGAAGTCACCAAATTGTTGCCAAAAGCAGTTACAAACCAGCGATTTCTTATAACTAGTATTTTGACTTTAGATATATAACTTAGCCCCTATGGGGAAAAGTAGCATATTTGTAGGAATCTTCCCACTAGCTAATTGAACTAGCAAATGTTTACCTTGGATCAACTTATGTGGTGCCAGAGTTTAACAGATTAAGATTTGCAGAATGTCACTCGTGGCACACAATGGTTGCAGCTGCACTATTTTGGTGATCCAGGAAGTGTGCTTGGCTAAGCAAGGGCTGCATCTGCATGTTTCATGTTAACACTCGGGTCTTTTATAACTCTAATAAAGTTGACAATTTATGCATAGGCATGCCAGAATTTAGAGCCAAGCAAGACAAAATCACTACGGTTGAGGGCATAAATTTAAACTGCCTGCCAGAGACATATGCAGCTGTATTAGGAACAGGAAGTAGATTCCATCGACACACCTGCTATAGATGCCTGGTTTGCAAAGATCTCTACCTCTCTCCTCCTGTAGACACATGCAGTGCTTAGTTCATTGTTGCTTACGCATGACCAAGTGTAAGATTCAGAGTTAGGATTGTGTCATTCATTCAGTTGATTCGACAAGAGAAGTGATTCACTGGAAATTAAAATATCTTGTCCCCACCTTTAAAATACATGGAAATGTGAACGTTTACTGTGTAATCCTTCTTTTTTTAAAGCCTATTTCTTTAGAAAGCTGAACTTTACATCTGGGTAGTCAATCCAAACATGTAGCTAATAGCCATCTCTACCTTTAAGTGTCTGGATCAGCCATTGCTCCTTTCGAAACTTCTATCATGTGTAACCGTATGAGAAATTAGTCTGTGTTACTACATTATTTTGTTGTCAAAAAAAAGCCTCAGTGTCTCAATGTGAGAAATGCTAAAGTCCTTAATTGATGCTATCATACTAGATCCAAGTCCATCAGTCCAATCTCAGTAGTTACAAAATGCAATGGTGTGGGGGTGGGGGGCTGGGGGTGTGTGAATTTCTTTATCAGGAAAATGGCCTTTACCTGTGACTTTATCTCTCTGTGTCTAAAATCAGGTAGGAGAAAAGACTGGTATCAGTTAGCTTTCTTGAACATCAGTGGTTGTTGAGAGATTGAGAGTTTGGAGCAAGAATAGGTATGTATTAGAAACAGAACTGAATTTTGTTCAAAACAAAATTTGAGTGTTATGAATTTGATCACATTTTAATTTCTGATCATAAGCCCTAATATGAGGCACCTATGCCAGGGAACAATATAGGGAGTAAAACAGGAAAAAAACAACTTCCTATATTATTAAAATCAGAGTGGACCATTTCTAAAGGCATTGTGCATTTAGACCTTAGCAAGGGAAAAACCAGTCTGTTTATTTTTAAATGACTTAGGAGTTCTAATGATAAGGTGGTCCTAGAAAAACAAAGAGAGGCAAGACTTGGGGGAAGGAAGCAAGCAAAACACAGGTGTTTTCTGGGTCATACAATATGATTTGTGCCAAGGGCAGCATGGTACAGAATAAGTAAAGGAGGTACATGAGGCTCTAATGAGACCCAAACATGTCAGAGAGTGCTTCAAATAAGCAACTTTATAGAGAAAAACAAGTTTGAAAAATCTAAGGTATCCTGAGATGATATTACTAAGGATTTCAGATACAGCTAAATGCAGTGATTCCTATTGTTGAAGCTACTATATACATTCATATTCATTCATAATAAAACTTCCCTTATTTTTGAAATGTTTTGTTCTCTATACATGATGAAACAGCCTCCTGTTGAACATTGTATTCTTTTATACCAATCACATATTGTATAAATAGACTACATCAACAGCTCCATGACTTCGAAAATTTGACAGGCATCGAATCAAATATACAAATACCCTAAATAGCCTAATATTATATAAAATATTCAGTGGAATATATAAGTCATCCAGGGAGCTAGCTGTTGCATTTTAGTGAAGAGCTGCCAGTCTAGCTAGAATGTAATACAGAAGGTCCCTCTGTTGATATTACTAATGTCTTCATGTTCTTTGTTTCTAGCCATTTCTATTCTGGTTGCTTGCTTTCAAATTTTAATAAATGTAGTTATTTATCCAAGGAAAAATAAATAAAACATATTAGACAATTCAAGGATTTATAGTAAAGATGGAAAAATGTGGCTAAAGGATAATAAATATTAAAACTTATTTATAATGGTTTATTAATACCACATTGTAGAGTGTTTCAACATCTTAGTCTTAATTTCCAAGTTTCAATATAAAGTAAAATGTATACTCTGGTTTGATCCCTCTGAACATGTATTGTGTATTTATAACTTTTTCTTTTTCAGAGAGAACAGTCAAGCTGGAAAAATATGATTTTTGAATTGGTTTGACTTTCATAAAATTTTAAAATATAACTTTTTGTGTAATTAATTCAAATTTGAACTTTACATACTTATAATAGAGTCCAATAATTACACAGATTTAAAATTATGTAAAGCTTTTTTGTAACACTTTTTTATCAACAAGTATTAAGTGAACTTGTTGTTCATTATAGCAACAAAGAAAAAGTCAGTTTCTATATATTTTTATTTATATCAGGCATTGTATGTTAACTAGTTTCTTGCTTTTATTCCATGTTGACCCATAAGTGCATCTTTGAACAAAAACAGTAGAAATTAGTTACAAAAAAACAAACATAAATATATGAGAATAAAGAAAGGAGATAGAAAAAGGAAATTAATATTTACAAAATGTTTTATTAAATTCTAAGTTTAGTTAATGTTAAAATTTTTAAAAGAATTTACAAACTTACATTATTAGGTAACCATGAAAAATATGTAAATTAGAACATTTATAATTATATAAAATATCTTTTAATTTAGAGACATTTGGGTGGCTCAGTCAGTTGTCAGTTAAGCGTCCTGCTCTTTATTTTGGCTTAGGATCTCGAGATGGAGCCCTATGTTGGGCTCTGTGCTCATCAGGGAGTCTGCTTCTCTCCCTCTCTCTCCAACCCTCCCCCTGCTCTCTCTCTCTGTGTCTAAAATAAATAAATATTTTAAAACTATATATATCTTTTAATTTAAAACTCACTAAATAAAAATAGGCAAAACTCTAAAATTTCTAAAAGAAAATATATGAGAATAATGAGATGACAGTGGATTGGGCAATGAGGTTATTTTTTTTCCCCTTTATTTTCTCTGAGACAAAATTCAAATGACATAAAATTAACCATTTTATAGTGTACAGCTCAGCAGAATTTAGTACATTCAGTGTTGTGCAGCCTTCATCTCTACCTAGTTCCAAAACACTTTCATCACCCCAAAGGAAATCCTGTACACATTAAGCTGTCCCTCTCCATTCACTGGTAACCACTGCTTTGTTTCTGTTTCTACTGATTTACCTATTCAGGATATTTTATATAAATGGAATTATACACTATGTGAGCTTTCATGTTTTGCTTCTTTCACTCAGCGTGATGTTTTCTTGAATCATCCATGTTGCAGCGTGTATTAGTACTTAATTTTTTTTAGTAGTGAATAATATTCCATTCTGTGTATACACCACATTGCATTTATCCATTCATCTGCTGATAGATATTGTAAATAGTATTACCATGGACATTTATATACAAGAATTTGTTTGAGTACCTATTTTCAATTCTTTTGAGTATCTACTTAGAAGTGAAATTGGTAGGTCACATTGGTAGGTCTAACTTATCGAGAAATGGACAAAGTGTTTTCACAGTGGCTGTACCATTTATACCTTCTATTTTCCATTTTTCCCCTAATATTATTGTTATAGTCACTTAGTGCATGTGAAGTGTTATCTCACTGTGTGGCAGTAAGATTTTCGATGAAAGACAAAAAAGCATGATCCATGAAGGAAAAAAATCATTAAGCTGGGCTTCATTAAAATACTAACTTGTCCGAAAAAGACAGTTAAGAAAATGGCAAATATAATTATTGACTGGGAAAAGGATATTTGGCAAAACACATGTCAGACATAGTACTAGTATCCAAAATATGCAAAGAACTCTTAAAACTAAACAGTAAGAAAATAGACAGTTTAATTTAAAAATTGGACAAGATCTAAACAGACACCTCACCAAAGGAGATACACAGATGGCGAATACGCATATGACAAATGAAATTCAACATCATTTATAATTAGAGAACTTTAGATTAAACATCAGTGAGGTACAATCACACTCCTATTGGGATACTTAAAAAAACCCTGACAATGCCAATTGCTGGTGAGGATGTGGAACAAAAGAAACCCATTCATTGCTCTTGGAATGCAAAATGTATGGCCACTTTGGAAGAGAGTTTGGTTGTCTCTTGGAAAGCTAAGCACAGTCTTTCTGTGTGATCCAGCAATCACGTTTCTAGATATTTGAATTGACCTAAAATGTCCACTTAAAACCTTGCACCTTTACTTATAACCACTTTATTTATGGGAGTCAAAAACTGGGAGGAAGAAAAAAAAAGAAAGAAAGAAAGAAGGAAGGAAACTGGGAGGACCCAAGCTATCAGTAGGTGGATGAATAAACAAACGATGGTATAACCATACAATGGATAATTTTTCAGCAGCAAAGAGAAACCAACTTTCAATGCACAAAATGACATGGATGAACCTAAACCACATACTGCTAGGTGAAAGAAGTTAATATATAAATGAGTACACACAGTATATTTACAGATATATGACATTCTGAAAAAGGCAAAGCTGTAGAGTAAAAAGTGCTGGGAGTTCAAAGCTTGGACAGAAGAGTTGATTTTGTCAAACACAATGGATTTCTTAGCATGGTGAAACTGTTCTGTATGGTACTATAATGGTGTATACAGGCCATTATCTATTTATCAAAATTCACAGAAGTTACAGCACAAAGCAAACTTTAACAAATGCAATTAAAAAACATATTTAGCAAGTTGGGTAAATCCCAGGAAAAATTCAGAATGTGACATAACAGTGTAACTTTGTTACAAAGATAGGGAACAAACTTCCTGGAAGGGTATAGGAAGAAAGGGGGCTGATCTATAACTGGTAGTGAGTGGAATTTGTAAGACTAGAGGTTAATGAAATTGCACACAGCATTGTTCTATAATTGATGAAGTTGTTTCACAATTGTGGTATAGATTCTAGTTAGAATCTAGTTAGAATCTTCCCAAGGCAGAAGCTGACAAAAAGAAAACTGATCATAAAAATATTTACTGTAAATTGACATTGTTTTTTATTTTGAAAACACATTTTAATGTTTTCAATTTCCAGAGTGAAAAAAATTTAAGTCTGAGTCTATATGAAATAGGTTTAATCGGGTTTACTTCAACATCTGAAAACAGAAAAAACTGTTATTTTGAAGTTACAATGTTGCTTGCGTTCTTTTATTTCCTTATATAAATTCTGGTTTTATAAAGCTTATTCACATGGAAATTGAATAAATAAAAGCATATTTTTTCAAAATAGATAGTGTTCATTCCAACAAATACTGATCATTCCAATTTACACTTGGCCCTTCTCTATACTTCCAGTCTGTCTTCATATTTTCAAAGTTTTTTTTTTTTTTAATATGTCTTACACCAACACATCAGTAAATTAGGAGGGGAATCATTCTTCTTTTGTGTATAATTTATTTAGTGGAAAGATAAGGTTGTAACAAACAAGATGGTATTATAAAATAATGTGGCTACAACTTGTGCTCAACGCAGAGTTTAATAAATTGTAAGTACATGAAAATGGAGATAATTAACCTCTAATTCAGCAAACAAATATAGAAAAATCCATTGTTTCAGAGAGAGAGATTGACTATAGAATGATTTTTTTCTTTTCAATTCCAGTCTATCTTGACAGAACTATATAGTACACATACACACTCTCTTAGTGATAAATAGTGTCAAACCAAAAAAGGGGAAGTACTCTACTAAGGAATTGAAGTTAGTTAAAATTTATTTGTCTATTTTCTCTGAGACATAAAAGTAAAAGACTTACTCAAATCTTAATATTTTAAGGTTTAAAGTAATAAAAACATGAATATGTCAGAATAAATGTGTGATGCTTTAAATCTGTTGAGAGAGTAATTTGATTTCTCTGAAGCTGCAGAAGCAAAGTAAATTAAGTAGCTTGAATGTACCTACAGGATTAGTGTAGTTCATATTTTAATACAGACAAACCCTAATAAAGCAATGGAGTATTGAAGTAAGTTTGTAATGTAATTTACCACATATTCATTTTGTATACTGAATGAATAATACTCAACATCTCTACCTCGGTGATGCTTTCATCCCAAGACTAAGCATTAATATCCTATGCTTGTCTCTATAGTCTACCTTTCTGACATATTGTAGAATAGACATTCTGGGTTGTACACAGCCTCGTGTGGAAATGTTTTGCCAGTTCTTTTAGGCTTCTCTGGGCTATGTAGAGTGCTAGGATAAATGCTCACTGTGATAGGTTAGTGTACCATGGATATCACCTGAGTGCATGACAGTGAAATGTTCATTTCTGATAGAAAAAGTAAATAGAATCACATTAAAATCAAAACCTATGAAAACCTACAACAAACTCACCAGATCTAAACTGAATTTACTAACATTTCTTGAAAAGTCTTTTTAGTTTCCAGTTTTCTTCTGCTCTTTTTCTCTTTTCATTGTACCCTTTACAGTGTAACAAAATGCTGTTTTCACTGCATAGCTTTGATATCCCTCCAGAGAGATGGATTTGTAAGTAAAGAGGTACTTGCAGAAAACAAAATATATCAAAGATCTACTTGTTGTTTTTATATTAGCCTTGTGATCATTTTCACAACTAGTATATACTAACATATCATCAGAATTTCAAAGACATTATAAACCTTTCTTTTTAAGGATCTTAATGACATTGGCAGTTAATTTCTGCCATGTGAAGGGTACAGCTAAAAATATTTTTGTTTGACCTTTGGCAAAAAAGTATTTTTCATGCAAAAGACACTATTATATTTTCACCTACAGAAATTATCAAGTTTCACAAACAAAATAACAAAAAATAGTCATTGGAGAAAAGATGAATATAAAGGAAGACAGAATTTAGGATAACCCCTAGTTTAAATTAAAAAAATAAATTTAATGACCTGTGTTTAAAATGTCTATTTTTCAAACTTCACCAATGTTGCAAAGTGAAAAACACCACCAAAAACATGCATGTATTCCTAAACTTCTTGACATATTACACTTAATTGATAATTCCTATCTTTGAGTGAAGAAGGAGAAAAATGAGTTTTCCATCTAGTCTCCATTCCAAAGTTTTGTTTAATGTGAAAGACTTCACTTTTACGTGATACATACTCTGAAGATATCATGCCATTACTCATTAGCATTTTTTGTGTGAGGAAGTAAGTCAAGAAAGGAAAGCCTGAACTTGAGGGAGACTGTTATAGGTTACTAAAGTCATTTCTGGGTTTGTGGTACATAGTATAAGGACACTGGCAGCCTAGAGGTTAAGGAAGAAAGGATTTAGAAAGGATGTCAGAAAGTCGAAGAGCTGAAAGAGGTAGGGCAAACATCAAAAATGCATTTTGTTCCTTTTGCAAATACGATTGAATCAATTAGAGCCATTCTCAAGGTTTATCATGTATCCATATCAATAAAATAAAAACAAAAATGTAGTCAAAATTGAGCCAGTGCACTATGTTTATGTACATATGTTACAAGTATTTGAATATAATAATTTATTCATGCCATTTGTGTTCTAAAACATCTGCAAAAATAAAAATTTTAAAGGATGAATATATTAAGAAATACATATCTCAATGTTTTCTGTCCACTCCCCAGTGTATCTTTTTGCTCATACCCTGATGAATGATTTGGAATCCACCGGCTTAGAAGATGGCTAAGGAGCCAGACAGACAAGAGTTTAAAATCTTATCTTTGACTACTTTTTCTAGTAGTATGTTATTTTATAAGACACATATAACCTCTTAAAGTTTTAGTTTAAAAATATTTAATTATATTATAGAATAATCGAAGGATTGAGAGATCCCATGCAAACTACTCAGCACATGCTTTGCTCAGGGTAGATACTCCGCAAAGCCTACCTGTTATTGATGTAGGTCAGCAAGAGTCCTGGTGCCTCTGCAACAACTCTGGAATATTGGTTACAGCTGTGAAGGTGTGTAAAAGAATATAGTTGCAGAAACAGAATTGACCTTCTCCTTTTCAAATTAGACCCACACACCACCACTACCAGTACCACAGCCACTGAGATTCTAACAGAAGAAAGCAAAAAAAGCACATACCATCGATTTCCCATTCTATTTTTCTAACTCAAAATTACTAGAGATGTAACCAGTGTCATTTATTTGCCTTGTTTTACTGCTTGACATTATGTTAAGTTCCTTTTCTGTTAATTTATTATTCCTACTGGTCCTTTTGGGACCCTTAGGATACACTCCAAAATGACATATTTTTCATCCATATTATTTTAATGAATTCAGATCCTAAAAGTGCTTGATGATGACCAGCAGCACTATCCTACACGAGGAAAAAGAGAAGTTCTTAGCGGACGTAATGCTGTGACAAAGAAACAGCAGAAATGGTACCGTAGGTCACATATTGTAAAGGACATGATCGTAACATAAGGAAATATGACAAATACTAAATTAATGCTCATTACATAGACAATTATTTTATCTCCTGCTTTTACATACAGGATCAAATAAGCCTATCTTTTCAAAATAAATGTTCTTTTATTTTGTCTTAAGGGAGGATGCTGCACTTTCAGCATCTCTCTCCAGGGTCTGTTTTTAATTAACACCAAATATTATGTTTGCTAAATTTATATTATGAACACAAACTTGTATTCCATTTACTCTAATGTAGAACTCCTCAAAAAAGTAAAGGTTTTATAGAGGGCTTATATTGCTCTCTAGTGCTACCCCAAATAAAATATAGATCTTAGTAACTGTCAGAATTTTGCCCAAATATGGCCAAGACTTAGAGGTAACTACTCACAGTGGAAAATAGACAACCAGGAAAAAGCCACTTCTAGTTTCCCCGAGGAGGGGTTATTTTCTCTTAAGATACTTTTAATCTGTTAGCACTCTTTTATTCACTTCTCCCGTTGGCACATTTGGGGAGAAATCCAGGCATCCTGAACTCAGCTCCACGTTGTTCTCCTTTTCAGTCTAATATCCTGCAACAGCCATCATCCCCATCTGTTCTTGCCTAATTCTGAGGTTCCATGTTAGGAAGTTATTTGATCTCTTAACCTAAACCCAAGCTCCCCAATACCTACCCATATGAAAGATGGGATTCTGGCTTCTCTCTTACTTTCTAAATTTTTCAGAAGTTAAGAAGGAAATGTGACCTATTAGCAGCTTCACTGGAGACCATAAAAACTGGGCCAGGTATAGTGAGACTAATATTGCATTGGAGGGAAGATTTTACAACAGAGGGAAGAGCAGAACATCAGGTTGCAGACTCCAGCCAGTAGAGGTCCACATGGCTACCTGCATCAAGACAAAGCAGATAAGAATCCACTCCTATCACATACCATACAGCTCGTGCACAGATTTTTTATTCCTTGAAGAACTGATTAGTCAAGCTTAAGATTGAGCACAAGAAATGAGACCAAGGAACAAAAGAAAAAAACGCAAGATACAAAATAATAATGGACAGTGCGAATTTGGTCACAAGAAACTTAACAGCACTTATTACCAGTATAAAGGAATTAGTATAATATGTTGGAATGGATCAGCAGAAAGTTTTGAGGACACCATTAGCACAATGGGCTATTTCAGTGATTGTCATCAGTACCCCCACCAACACTAGTATTTATTGGATAGTTTATATATGTCAAACAGTAGGTTAAGAACTTTAAGACATTAATACATTCATTTCCCATAACTACCCCAAGATATAGGTACTTAATTCTTAGCCATTACTGCTCAGAGCTTTCTTAAATTATCTTCAAGTAAGAACACAACTAGCCTAGAATCCAAAAATGGTGTTGAACTGTAGGAGGTAAGTGGCCACAATTTTAAAGGTTAAAGAATTACAGTGGCAAGTCGTTATAGTTAGAGGCCTTTGCAAATCATAGAATTATACATCTTAAAGTGAGGAGAGACCCCTGTGATCTTCTAACTTAGCCTGTGATCTCTAGACATTCTCTCCATTGTGCAGAGAAAGAATCTGAGGCACAGAGAAGTTAAGTGACTCGCTGAAGATCATACAGTTACAGTGTTAGAAAACTGCAAAATGACTATTAAGTCTTGGAAACCCATTGATAATCTTTTGAGTAAAAGCTGTTTTGAAAAGCCAAATTAATCTTTCCTGGACTGCCCACTAACCATGGGTCTCCTTTTCCTCCACTGGAGTTCATATAGTTGGGGCTTGCTGCTTAAAATAACTACCCCCTACCTTCTCATCTACACCCACCCTCTTCAGCCTGGTGATTTCTGGGTTCCATTTGCAATCCAGGTTATTGTGAGGTGCTAACTCCTGCAGCTTTCCTCTGGAAGCCTCTCTGTGAGCTGAAATCTCCATCCACACAATTTTACTGCTCATAAAGACAAGCAGCAAGGAGAGCACAAAAGAAGCCAATTTATCCATTTTTCTGTATCTGGAATACATGTGGAGTCAAAATTGGTGGTTTGCCTCAGCTTTTCCTGCTAGGATAATTTGGGGTGATATTGCAACTAAACGTTTTATTTAAACCATGCCAGTCACACTGTGCATTTTAAAGACCACATTACAGAGTGCATTACCTTTCTAACATATCTGAGCGTATGAGTAAATTTCAAAGCAGAATAGCTTCCATGAATAGGAAATTATCTCACCCTTAATTTCATATTGCTATTCAAAGGCAGAGAGAGAGCCTTGTTTGTCTTACCTTATTTCTACTTTGATATAATTTTCACTATAGTGAAGTTGTTCGAATGCTTTGATTTGTTTCAAAAACTGTTTGTTTTCTCTTATCTCTCTTGTACTTATGTGTAGACATACTAATACACTTCTATCAATCACTAAAATATATAACCATGGATTTTTTTCCAATTCTCTTTTTCTTTTAAAATTAAATATGTTGTAGTTCTGGATATCTCCTTCTTTAGAAAGGTCTAGGATTTTCTCCTGATGTGAATGTGTGTGTGTGTGTGTGTTTTCTATTTCCTCAGCAGAATTATAAGCCCATGTCCAAATCTTGCTCCTTATCTGAATTATCATAACTAGCTTATTGGATCTTCTTACTCTAACTCTGCCTTCTCCTGTTCCACTTATCCAAAGCAAAAATGCCAGAATTATCAAGCACTGAATACATATAATAATGGTTGATATTTTTATCCTTATAATTCACTATTTTTAAAAATCTGTTTTCTGTAATTCATAGCATCAAACTCAAATCCATTAACCTCCTAATTGAAAATGGGGACTTTTCAAACCACCATAAACCATGTAATGTTGAGTTGCAAAATAGCCAAAGGTTTTTTTTTTTTTTTAATGGGGGTGTGTTTTTGTGTATTTTTTTCCTTTCCTCCCTTCCTCCCTGTCTTTTTTCTCTCTCTCTTTTCCTTCCTTCCTTCCTTTCTTTCTGTCTGTCTGTCTTTCCTGCTCCTAGTTAATTCTAACCTTTAACCTTCAATTATGCCTTATCCCTCCTGATTTAGAAAATTTCCTCACCTTGGCAGACATTACCACCCTCTCTAATATCCTGTTACTCTCTTTTCCTGACACACAGGTAGTGATACTTTTCTGCCTCTTAAAGTTAAATGGGACTATGTGACTAGTCCTGGACATAGATGTGTACCAAATTTTGAGTAGCAGGCATTGCATCCTATAGCTTTATTGTTCCCATTGCATGATGATCATGGGAACATGTAAGATGAAACTTTCATCAGTCTGAAACAGTGAGCAAGTGTGTATTAGGCAGTTACCATAAGCTAGGAATAAAGCTTTGTTATTTTAAGCCACTAAAATGTGATCATTATTTTTAATGGCAACATACCTAGCATCTTCTGAATTATATAGATGTTGCTTAACATTTAAAATGAATCACAAAACTCAAAACTAGGAAGTGTTTCTTTGTTACTTACTAATCCCTCCTTTTTCCTTTATATTTATCCTGTTCTTCATAATTTGTATCCATTCATTTATTCAGTTAACCCTCCAATGAATGTTTATTGTGTGCCTACTTATTATGCTATTCACAAAGAAAATCATTTTAACAGAAAATTGTTTGGTCAAGTTCAAAACATATTGACCATGGGAAATAATTAACTAAATTCCAAATAACTGTAAAAATGTATATCTTTATTCCAAGTATATCTATCTTACGTGCACATTTTATATGCAATCATGCTCTGCTTTATTTCTTCCTGTCTTTTCCATTTCCAGGAAGATTACTACTAAAAAAGGAAGTTTGATATTTTTCTTTCCAAACACTGGACATGTAGAGGTTTTGCAAATCTATACAGGAATTAAAGAAAGAACTTATTTTAATCTCAAACATTTTTGTTATACATCTTTTTAAAAATATAAATATCTGAGCACTTGCATGTCTTAATCAGTTAAGCATCCTACTGTTGATTTTGACTCAGGTCATGATTTCAGGGTTGTGAGGCTGAACCCCACACAGGTTAAGATTCTCTCTTCAGATTCTCTCTCTCCCTCTGCCCCTCCCACCCTCTCTTTCAAAATGCATACATACATACAAACAAATACAAATATTAATGAGATGCTCTGTTGTAATAACAAAATAATAACAAATCAATATAATGAAAATGGCATATAATAGAGAATTATCAGTTGTTTTCTAACTAAGCTACAATGCTGATATAATGATAACCTTTGCAGCAAATTAATATTAACATGAAAATAAAGAAATATTTGGATAAGCCTGAAAACCTGTATTTAAATTATATGTATTTGTTTAAGATGACTAAGGTCAGTAGGAAGGACATTACCAGCAAAACAAATGTTTGCTTATCATACCCAGTTCTGGGGTATGCCTTATTATACTGAGTTATATTAATAGACAACATGGAGTTAAAATATTTAATTCCAAAAGATTTCATGAAAAACTTGAAATTTGAATTAATTTCTAAGTATAGATATAATCCTCCATATGTTATATATTTTATCAATGATAGTTTGATATATCTGTCCTGGATGTTAAAATTTATTCAACTTAACAATTTTGGTTAAAAATATTTAATGCCAGTGAGAAAATTAGATTTAAGATTCATTTGTGTGCTTTGGTCTGGGTCTAATCTTTTGGTCATTTTCTTCAATAACAAATATATTTATTTTAGTGCTTCCATTGTTTTCTATAAAGGATATGCCAGCAAATGTAAGCATATATATATAGTATTAGAGGATAAGTTCTGCTTAAAATTATAAAAGCTAAATACAATTTTTAAAAGACTACTTTTTGACAAGCTAAATGTAAATTTGTACTTAATTGGTGCATTGAATAAAAAGTTGTATGCAGTGACACTGGAATGATGAACCTGTCAGCATTTTTCTCATTAACCCTATCTTTTAAAAATGACATATTATACTTTTACTTCAGAAAATAATATTTAAATCACTTTGGATAAGTTTAAAACTGACCTAAAATATCCTTGGTGATTTCATTGTACCAAACAAGGCAGGAAGATAATATTCTCTCTTGGGAAGAGCACAGGTCAAAGAGTTTAAAAGATAACTGTCAATAACTTCAAATATCAGAGCATTATCTAATTGTGTCAGGCACACAAATACGCATAGGTTTTGGGAGGTGTATACACAAGCACACACAGCCTACCACTCCAACTGAACTTATACACACATATGAACATGTATAGTGAAGGTCACACAGAAGAAAGAAAGCAGCAGAGGAAATCTAGATTCAAGGTTTTTAGGACTCAAATACTGACTATCAAAATCTAGACAGTCATACTGACAAACTGTTTACAATTCTTTCTAAAGATTTTTTACTTTTAAGTAATCTCTACACCCAGCGTGGGGCTCAAATTTACAACCCCAAGATCAAGAGTTGCATGTTCTACTGATTGAGTTAGCCAGCCACCCCTGCTCATACCTCTCTCTAAGCTGTGATTTATTAATCTACAAAATAAGGAATTGAACTATTTTGTTGGTTGGTTTCAAACCAGATACTCTCTGATGACCCAACTATTTTCAACTTTTACCTTTTTAAATTTCTGGATAACTCCAACAATAAGCAAAATAAAATACATCAATGTCGATTCTTAAAATTAATGGTTGTTTTTCACTTGCAAATAGAATGAAGTAGTTTGTTGTATATGATTACTCCTATCAAGAAAAACTAGATAAAATAGCAAAAGGTACATAAAATAGGAAAAAATATATATGTATGTATATAAATGAATTAGAGCAGTTTTAAGTGAGAAGGATTTGAGAGTTAAAGATTTTGAAGAGACAGGACTGCAGGTGATAAATTTACAATCTGAAACCATATTTTTTTTCATGTAGGCTATTAATGAGAATATTGACTTCACCTGGGCAGAGGACAACTCCTAGGAGACACAGAAAATTTCAGAATTTTTGTTAGTATTATAGACTAGAGCAGAGGATGGTATTTTCTTTTTTCAACTTTACTATAATACAGTCTCTATGGTAAATACTCAATTCTGCCATTATAGCAAATGTAGCCCTAGATAGTAAATAAATGCAAGGTGTGGCTGTGTTCTAATAATACATTACTGGCATTGACATTTTAATCTATATAATATTACATTTCATAATGTGTTCTTTTGATAGCGCCTGGGCTACAGAGAAAATCAGTAGGCTGGAGTAGGCGCATAGGCTAATTTGCTGATTTCTGGGCTACATGGACAACTTTGGACACTCGATAATGGCTTCAAATGTCAGTTTATCCTTCAAGACACTAGCCAAATCTGAGTCTGGGTGGAGTGGGTGACACAGTTGTAGCTGAAACATTCTGAAAAGCAGAGAATAGTTTTCCAGAGTATCCTGGTGGTGATGAGTTTAGATGTCCTAGGGAAGTAGTCCTGGTGAATCAACAAAATTCGAAATTGAAAACTTTGGCATCTATAGCCTTAGGACTGGAGTGAGAGCCTTCCTACAACTGAAACCCTGTCTCCTCTAGACTCCATACAAGATAGGCTTTAATTGATTTGTTTGACATTCTGTCTACCTAGAAAAGGGAAGAGTGGGCCTCCTCTGGTGGAAGTCTGCATAATATGGAACCTCTACATTATTATACAACATGGCTAGAAGCAAAACAAAACAAAACTAGAAATACCAAGAGTGATAAAATCAAGAAGAAAATCCTAAGATTTGTCACGTGATACCTATAGATATACCCACAGATGAGTAGTTAGTGGACTTAACTGATAGGAATATTGAAATTATTATTATTAAAATATTAAGGAGATGAAAAATTGGAGAACTGCATGAGGAAAAAATTAAATGAAATTTCTTGGTAGATTTTGATATAAGATTATGCAGCTCTCATAAAATATTATACACACACATACACACACAATCTGGACTATTGTTATAAGTTTGACTTGATTTCTTTCTTTAATATTTGAAATAATTTTTGTGGTCAAGAAATCTTCTTTCTGAAGAGTTTTAATAATAGAATATGCATGTTGTTCTTTTAAATAGATGTAGGACTATTAATCTTTTTCTTACTGTGTCAGTCTTGAAGTCTACTTCTCAAGGACTTTTTTCTTCTCAAAAATTGTCAAATGTATTGATATAAAGTATTAAAGTATATTTTTATTTTCATTTTCATGTGTATAGAGTCTGAGGTAATACTACTTTATATCTGATATTAGTAACTTTTTAATGTTTATTTTTTCCTTGATTAGTCTTGTTAGCATTTTATTAAGATCACTCATATTTTTCAAAGAACCACTTCTTCAGTCAATATGCTCTTCTATGCATTTTTTCTCTTTTAAGGGTTCTTATCTTTTTGTTTTCTGTATATTTCTAAGCATCTTTATTTTTTTTTTTTTTTCTGAGCATCTTGATAGAGACTTAGATCACAGATTTTTTTGGTCTTAGTTCTTTTCCAATATATGTATTTAAGCCTATAAATTCCTCACTAGGCATTTGTTTTTGCTATTTCCCATAAATGTTCATATGCTGTGTCTTCATTATCTGTCTGTTTAAAATATTTTCTAATTTCTATTGTGATTTTTTTTTCTTGACCCATAAGTTGTTTGAGAGTATGTTGCTTAATTTCTAACAGTTGGAAATTTTCTGATTATCTTTTTTGTTATTTATGTTTCCTTGGTCAGAAAACATCCTAAGTAAAATTTCATTATTGAATTTTGTTTAGATATACTTTATGATCCATGATACATGGAAAATATATTTCAAATGTACTTATGATGTAAGCATGTTTTGGTCTTTTTCTGGAGAGGTGTTATATATGATTATTTATACACTTTTTTTTTTTTTTAACCAAGACTTTTTTTTTCCAATGTTTTATTTATTTGAGAGAGAGAGAGAGAGATGAAAGAAAGAGATAGCATGAGAGGAGAGAGGTCAGAGGGAGAAGCAGACTCTCTGCCGAGCAGCCAGCCCTATGTGGGACTCGATCCTGGGACTCCAGGATCATGACCTGAGCTGAAGCAGTTGCTTAACCAACTGAGGCCACCCAGGTGCCCCTATTTATAGACATTTTTATTTGTGCTTTTATATTTTCTCTATCCTTACTGCATTTTTGTTTGCTTGTACAAGATTTATGAGATATATATGATTTAATATCTCCCACATTGATTATGACTATTATTTTCATTTTGCTTACTTATTTCAATATAATTTTCTATATTCAACTGCCAGAGGCATACATGTTTATAATCATAGTATCTACCTGGTGGATTGACCTTATTATTATAATGAAATGTCCGTCTTTATCTCTGGTGATTCTGATATAATATCTACGTTGTCTGACTTAGTATAGCTAACCAATTTTTTTTTTGATAATTGTTTTTAGTGTATTTCTTTAAAGATATATTTATTTATTTATTCATTTGACAGACAGAGATCACAAGTAGGCAGAGAGGCAGGCAGAGAGAGGGGCAGGGGGGAAGCAGGCTCCCTGCCAAGCAAAGAGCCTGATATGGGGCTCGATTCCAGGACACTGGGAATCATGACTTGAGCTGAAGGCAGAGGCTTTCACCCACTGAGCCACCTAGGCACACCTTCTTAGTGTAATTTTAAAAATCCTTTCATTTTCAAGCATGTAGCATACTCACATAAAAGATGTTTCTGAGAAACAGCAAGAATTTGTTACCCAGTTTACAATCATAATTTTTTCAAATATCTAATATTTTAGAGAATATGTAATAACATATATATTTGAATTTATATCTACTGTATTTCTCTGATATAGTTTTTTCCTCTTCCATTCTTTCACATTAATGTTATTCCATTTTTCTTCTTATTTACTAGTTTTGCGTGAATCCAATGTTCATATGGGTTACATGAATCCATATTCATAATCCAATATTCATTCAGTGAATTAATATTTATAGTTCAATCCTTTAATATTTTAGAGGTTAAATATATATCTTGATTTATAATCATTACAATTTATTAATTTTAAAAATGTCTCTGAAAATAATAAAACTTAAAAACACTTTATTCCAGTTACTTCTTACCGCAGTGTGCATTAACATTGTTATTTTACACATTTTTATTCCTAAACATTTTAATTATTGTGTTTATATTATCTTTCTTTACATTTACTCATATATTTATTCTATAGATTTCATTCTTTCCTATATTTCTGCGATTATTTTCCTTTTATCTGAAGAAATTCTTTCTGTGTATATCTGCTAGGAAGGTCTGCTGCTAATGCTGTCTTAGAATTTTGTATCTTCGTTTTTTGGTCGGAATAAGTTTTTATTTTACCTTATTTTATAAAGATATTTTTTCTCCATATAAACTTCTAAGTTGGTAATTATTTTATTTTTACAGTCGTCTTATTCCATTGTTTTCTGATTTATTATTTTGATTGTCAATTTTTTTTCTAAGATTTTATTTATTTATTTGACAGACAGAGATCACAAGTAGGCAGAGAGGCAGGCGGGGAGGGGGTAAACAGGCTCCCCGACGAGCAGGGGAGCCCGATGTAGGGGCTGGATCCCAGGACCCTGGGATTATGACCTAGCAGAAGGCAGAGGCTCAGAGGCTTACAAACCCACTGAGCCACTCAGGCACCCCAATCATCAATCTTTTGATTATTTTTGGAGAGTAATGTGTCTTTTTTCTCAGGAGGGTATTGAGTGAGTATATGCATTTCACTTTTGTTTTGTTTTGTTTTGTTTTGCTTTCAGTAGTTTTGCTACCTTGTGCTTATCTACAGTATTTTCATTTGCTTATGGTTGAGGTTTCTTTTTTGAATCTGTGAGCTGATTATATTTATTTAGTCACTATTATTTCCTCAAATATTGTTTGATACAAACACATCTCCCTTCTCTTCTTTCTCAAGCTACAGTTACATCTGTATTAGGCTGTTTTATACTCTGGCCCACATATTCCTAGTAGACTTTTATAGACCTTCAATTTTTTTTTCTTCTTATTTTGCTTCAAATCTATTCAATTGATATATCAGTTGTCAATCAATTCAATTAGTCATTGACGTGTCTCTCAGGTTACTCCTCTCTTTTAGTGTATGTCAGCTACCATTAAATTCATGTAACAGGTTTTTCTTAATTCATAAATCTTATTTTTCAGTTCTATAGTCTTTCATTGTTTTTATATAGATTCAGATTCCCTGGTAGAATTATCCAGCTTTTGTTTTTTCACACCTCTTCATTCTATATTTGTGACATACTGATTCTTTTTTTTTTTTAAATTTTTTATTTGTTATAAGCATATAATTTTATCCCCAGGGTTACAGGTCTGTGAATCGCCAGGTTTTACACACTTCACAGCACTCACCAAAGCACATACCCTCCCCAGTGTCCATAACCCCAGCCCCCTTCTCCCAACCCCCCCTCCCCCCAGCAACCCTCCAGTTTGTTTTGTGAGATTAAGAGTCACTTTTGGTTTGTCTCCCTCCCAATCCCATCTTGTTTCAGTTATTCTTCTCGTACCCACTTAAGCCCCCATGTTGCATCACCACTTCCTCATATCAGGGAGATCATATGCTAGTTGTCTTTCTCCACTTGACTTATTTCGCTAAGCATGATACGCTCTAGTTCCATCCATGTTGTCGCAAATGGCAAGATTTCATTTCTTTTGATAGCTGCATAGTATTCCATTGTGTATATATACCACATCTTCGTGATCCATTCATCTGTTGATGGACATCTAGGTTCTTTCCATAGTTTGGCTATTGTGGACATTGCTGCTATAAACATTCGGGTGCACGTGCCCCTTTGGATCACTACGTTTGTATCTTTAGGGTAAATACCCAATAGTGCAATTGCTGGGTCATAGGGCCGTTCTATTTTCAACATTTTGAGGAACCTCCATGCTGTTTTCCAGAGTGGCTGCACCAGCTTGCATTCCCACCAACAGTGTAGGAGGGTTCTCCTTTCTCCGCATCCTCGCCAGCATCTGTCATTTCCTGACTTGCTGATTTTAGCCATTCTGATTGGTGTGAGGTGAATATCGCATTGTGGTTTTGATTTGTATTTCCCTGATGCCGAGTGATATGGAGCACTTTTTCATGTGTCTGTTTGGCCATTTGGATGTCTTCTTTGCAGAAATGTCTGTTCATGTCCTCTGCCCATTTCTTGATTGGATTATTTGTTCTTTGGGTGTTGAGTTTGCTAAGTTCTTTATAGATTTTGGACACAAGTCCTTTATCTTATATGTCGTTTGCAAATATCTTCTCCCATTCTGTCAGTTGTCTTTTGGTTTTGTTAACTGTTTCCTTTGCTGTGCAAAAGCTTTTGATCTTGATGAAATCCCAATAGTTCATTTTGCCCTTGCTTCCCTTGCCTTTGGCGATGTTCCTAGGAAGATGTTGCTGCGGCTGAGGTCGAAGAGGTTGCTTCCTTTGTTCTCCTCAAGGATTTTGGTGGAGACATACTAATTCTTAGTTAGCTAACTCCACTATTCGGTGTAAGTATGCTTTTATTGATTTATTTATCTTGGTTTTGGTAATGTAATATTATCTTTTGGTACTTAAGTAATTTTACTGTATAATAGATATTGTATATAAACACTGAAAGGCTTTAGATGCTGGTATTTGTTAAATTCTCAGTAATTTAGAAAAGATTAGTATTTCTTTTAAAAATATAACTTTTTAGAACCCATGGGAAATTGTCGGTGCCCGAGCGGCTTGTAGCGCAATGCGCCGGTGATGCTTCTGGCTCCACCGTGCCCGCTCGTTTGCCTTGGCCGCCGCGGCTGCCTCCAAGCCGTCGCCGCTGCCATTCGGGTGGCGACGGTACGGAGCTGCTCCAGCTGGGCCCGTGGGGGGGCCCCAGGTGCCGCACAACTTTTTCGGTGCCCCAAAGTAAACATGCCATTAAGATGGCTGCGCTGGACGCGAGCCAGTAGGCGGAACTTAGGATTTTGGTATCTATGTGGCTACGAGTGATTGGTTTTGCAACCTTGGTATATATAGAAATGCAACGGGCAGGGGAGGGGGAGATCCCAACAGCTACGCAGAAAATAAAGCTTGCTTCGCTGAGGTCTCCTGGTCGTTCTTGCTGGCCTGAGAGCGACAAGTGGTGCTGAAACCCGGGAAACCCGAAACCTACACCGAGGATGTACTCAGTGAACACAAAGATCCGGTAATTGTGGCACAAAATTCAGATAAGAAAGTTCCTAAGTATAGGACGAGAAGTGAGAAAGTTCCTAAGTATAGGACGAGAAGTGAGAAAGTCCTAAGTATAGGATGAGAAAGAAGAAAAGGGTTCCTAGGCATAGGACAAGAAATAATGGGATCAAAGTTTTACTAAGATGGGAGGATTACTTGCGGAGGTGCTTAAGGCTAACGGCACTCCGCTAGACTCTAACCATAAAAACGTTTAAAAAGTTATCGAGGAGCAGGTCAGAGAAGCCTCTAAGGCAGAATCTAGCAGAGGGGGAGAAAATTCAGAGGAGAGCTCCTCTGAAGATGAGCTTGGGGAAGCCATGACACACTTAAAATTAAAAGAGGAAGTCCTAACGAACCTTTAAAGGGAAAGACATACAAATAAGCCGGGGAAAAATATGACTCCCTAGCCCTCTGTCAGAAGGTCAAGAATTCCTACCCTTGAATGTGTAGACCTATAGCGCCACCTGCAGAATGGCCGCCCACCACATAAACACTTCATGCTCCTGAGGGCATGCGGTTGTCCAGAATGTAGAAATGCAGGATGGAGGGACATTACGGACTTTACTAAACCCTACCCTCTCTGCATACCCAGTGTTTAGAAGATCAAAATCAACAGAGGTTTCATCAACCACTAGACTTCAAACTTATTAAACAGTTTAAGGAAGCAGAGTCACTACTTATGGGCCACATGCTGCTTATACACTTTCACTTTTGGAACAGTCAGTAGCATGAACCTTACCCCAGAGACGATTGGACTAACATGGCAAAAGCAACTCTGTCTGGTGGACAATACTTGATATGGAAAACTGCTTGGCAAGAGTGTAGCTCAGAAACTGCCCGGTGTGTAAACGCCGCATCATCAGGGAATCCTCACTGGAATATTGACATGCTCATGGGAGGAGAGTCAATTTGTGGGACAACACACATCAGATTGGGTACCCCCCAGGGTTGTATGTACAAGATAGCAGCTGCAGCAAACGAGGGCTTGGAAGACCATACAGGGTTCTGGGCGATTACAAAAATTCAGAGACAACTTTCCAAGGTGTTTGCAGGGGCCCCTAATGAACCCTATGCTGATTTTGTAGATTCATCTGCTCCAAGTAGCAAGGTGCATATTTGGGGATGTGGGACCAAGCAATGCCCCTTGTTAAACAATTATTAGCCTATGAACAAGCAAATAAATGGTTTAAAGAGGCTATCCACCCTTGGAAGTCTAAGGACCTGATTACATAATATCAAAGTGTGTCGAGACATCACTGATACAGTTGTTCAGGGCCAAGTTGTGGCAGCAGCAGGGTAGCCCAAAGGATAAGAAAGAAAGTTTCGATGAGAGGAACCAGGAGTTCTTCCAAGGCTTGTTTCCTTTGTGGAAGGGACGGTCATCTTAAGAGGGATTATCCAAAGGGTAAAGGACCTCCTAGACCATGTCAGCCCACACCCTGGGTTGTGCCCTCGTTGCCGTAAAGGGAATCATTGGCTAATGAATGTAGGTCCCAGAAAGATATTCAAGGAAATCCCCTGCCACCGAATAACTGGATTCAATCCAATTACTCAAAAAAACCACGGGAAAGCATGGGCCCCGGGGGGTCCCAACACAAATTTATGGGGGCAGTAACGCAAAATGCCCAGGACATGGTATCCTCCCTGGGAGAAAGGCGCGCAACCTCTGGATCAACAATGCGCGATATCAGAGCAGCCACCCGAATGGTCCTAACTCCGGAGATGGGCATTTCAAGCATTGGCCTCCCCATCTAAGAAGGGGGGGCCCCACTCAGGGTACTGTAGGTTTATTACTTGGCCGAAGCTCCCACTTATCTCTCAAAGGTCTGATAGTTCACACCCTGGGGTAATAGATTCAGATTTATGAGGGAGAGATAGATCAAGATACTGGTGTCTTCACCAAAGGGGAGTTTTACTGCAACCAGGCACTGCAGGATTTTCCCAGGAGATCAGATAGCTCAACTTCTCATACTCCCTAGCCATCATGAAGCCTTTCCCAGTAAGAGGAAAAGAAAAAGGTACGAGAGGTTTGGGGGTCTACGGGAGTTGACCTAACACCAATTTTGCCGACCGCCGGATTTGGTGAGGGCTGAGGGTAGGCCTATAAATTACCCCTCAAGGCTGCAAGGAAGGAAAAATTTTTAGGGTTACTGGATACGGGCGCCGATAAGAGCAGCCCCACCCCTCATCAGCCAAACAAGAGTGGCCTCCGATATGGGCCCCTGAAACACAAGCAAAAACAAAAACACTCAGGGGTTTAGGACAATCGCTCAAAGTCCTGATTTCAAAGCGCAGCAGCTACCCCCTTGAAGGTGGGAGGGGGTATGACGAATGGCCATACGAGGGGAACTTTTTCCATCAGCCCTATGTTTCTGCAATTTAAAAAAAAAAAAATTCCCTATTTAACCACCCTTGGGGACAGAGACGTTTTTGGAAACAGAATGAAGCGTCAACCAAGCCTGACAACTGTAAACTATATACAAACTGTATAACCCGCCGCATACACCCGCCCTTGATCCCACTCCCATAGCTATGATGCAAAAAAAATGGGATACACATACCAGGACGGAAAAGGGTTAGGGAAACACAGGAGCAAGGTAAAATAGACACCAACTATCGCCTTTTTCACCTCCTCAATAAATATATAAGGGTGGAAGGAGCAAGGGCCTTGGTTTTTTCGGTAAGAGGGCCACTGAGGCAATGAAAAATAACGTGGAAGACAAGATACGCCCTGCCTGGGTGCCTCAGGGTGGCCCCTTACTACTAACGGAAAAAAACTATCAGCTGCTAAAGCCCTGGTACAGGAAAACAAACAGTTAGAGGCGCGGGCCATAAATGAAAACCTGTACTTACCTTTCTTCTACGCCCTTCACCCTATGGAATACAACACCTATCTTTGTTATTCTAATACAGAAAATCTGGTAAAATGGAAGATGTCGACTTTACACATGATTCTTTGTAGTTCGAGAAATTAATAGGCAAATGGCAGGAAAAACAAGGGGACCAATAACACAGCTGGGATTACCCCATGGGATATAAAACCGCCGGAGAATAAATAAGGCGGTTCATCCAGAACTGCTGGCCATCAATGGTGTGGGGGACACAAAAAAAAGATTGCTTTTTCTCTATCCCTCTGCATCCTGAGGAGGGATACAATTAAATTTGCCTTTACCCTACCTCTATTAATCATGCAGGCATCGATGCAGAGCCTAACCAAAGATATGAGTGGAGAATGGACTGTGTCCTCCCTCTCAGGGCATGGCTAATAGCGCCCCACTATGATGTCAAATTATATTTTGTGGGATTCTATAAGTTCAGGGCGTAGCCCAGGCTAATAGCCCCTACTAAAGCCATACAGCCGATTAGAGAGACTTACCCTGATTTTAATATGTTACCCATTACAATGGATGAACATATTTGTGTGTGTTGGATCTGACTCTACTACAAGGTTTTGGAAGCCTTAGGTAATGTTTAACAAAAGGAGCTACATAAATTCATGGGGGGAGTTAATTTTATAGGCCCCGGCGAGAAAAAGATTTACAGGCTTCCAAGTCATCAAAGACTATTTAGGGAACATGAAAATAATATACAATACCATATGGTAAAAACCACCTTCAAAAGGCCCCTCCATTAGAACTGACTGACAAAATTACAAAAACAAGTCTCAATGATTTCCAAAAGTAATTGGGGGGGACATAAATTGGATCCGACCCACACCCTTACCTGAAAATAAACTTGTACAGGAGAATTTAACAACCATTAACCATTGTTTGATATTCTGAAGGGATGATGATGCCCTCGTTCCTAGACTCTCCTAGGGAGGACTACCTTACTCTGGAGGCGAAACAGGCTTTGAAAATTGTGGAGGACAGGCTTGCCTTGGAACTTTCAAAGCAGATAGATTGTTGATCCTAGTCCCAGATAGTCCAATCAGCCATAGTGATTCCATCCCCCCTTCTTCACAACTACTGGGAGTGCTGCTTATTATGGCAAGGTGGTGGGTCCCTTAACAAATGGTGTTTTTCTATACCTCCCAAAACACTCTTCCTCCTCGGATTAATTCACAACAACATATTCCAGTTTTGCAGTAGCCATGCTAGCTAAAAACAAATTTGATCACTGTGTTTGTATTTTCTACTTCTTGGAATCATTACCTGACAATTGCATCGTGTGGGGCGTATTACTAAGGAAAACAGATTCGCCTGCTCTATGTGCTAGGGCCTAGGATTGATTGGATTACTGGCGACTACTTGACCACCTCTTACAATTACTCAATAGAATTTGGATATCATTATATCCTTCGCACTAGTACCCGACACCACCACACTTTATAGAATTCCACAAAGGGTATTGAATTCATACTATACCAAAAATTAGGTAGATAGATCGACACCCACTAAAAAAGAAGCCTCCTAGTCTGTCTTTACTGTTTTTTACAAGATGTAGAAGAAGGTAAGTAAAAGGCACAGGAGGAGCTTATATCATTTAAAATGGAATTCGTGAACCCCAGTCATAGTTTCCTGCCCAGGCTCGTCAGCTCCAACAAGTAGAGCTACTAGGTAGTGCCTCCTAGTGCGTTTCCAAAGATTTTTCAGGGGGACCACTCCCCTCCCAATATATTATTTTCTGATAGGTCAATACGTGGTAAAGTGCCATGCAACAAAAAAATAGTGAAAGGGAAACAGCCATCCTCTCCTTAAAAAAAATAGTGATTCACCTATTCCCATGGATCTTTAAGTCTAGGCCAAAGATTAATAGAGGGGGTGCCTTGCAACCTGTGGCCCCTGCAAGTACCCCATTTTGTTTATAGATCACACATCAGAGCCCATCATATGAAGCCTATACGACCAAGGGGACCACCCATAAAATCCGAGGGCAATGCTCTAAGCAGACCACAATAGTCCCGTCGTTTCCCAAACTTATTTGCCCTACCTCTTAAGAACAGGCGAAGCTGTTTTCCTATTAGCAAAAATGGCATGTGAATTTAAACTAAATACCTTAAAGATATAGATTCCATAGTCAACCAAAAGAGAAAACAGGGCAAGAAAAGATTAGGATAATATAGTTAAGGGACCTGTGGGAATTGTGGGGGGCCACATTACTCCCTTCAGCCTTCCTTAGGGGTAAATTCCCAAAATCATTAAGGCCTTCAACAAGCTAATCACCTTATGGCAAAAATGGATGGTCAAACACATGTTAACCTGGATTTTCGGGCAAACAAAAAGTACGTACATATATCAGTGGACACTTATTTCAGGTAATCATAATAAGGCTGGCTTATTCTTTTACTCCCATCCCCTCACGGGGGGAGAAATTCAAAAAACAAGTCATTCACACACACACTGCCTACGATTGCTGTTTCGCAATTGGGGGGGTATCCCAAAAACAAATAAAGACAGATAATGGACACTGCCATATACAAATCAAAAATCTATCCATCAATTCCTAAGTCAATTTTGGTATAGTCCTATTACTACAGGTATACCTTTACAATCCACAAGGTCAAGGAGGGGAATAATTGAACGCGGCCAAAATGGGCAAACCTTCAAAACGATGCTTACAAAAAATAAATATCAGAAAAGGGGGAAATAGGGGATGACTACAAGTCACCCCCCGTGATTTTAACATCTCTCACCCTTTTACCATTTTAAAATTTTTTTTTGTTCCCTTGGGACCATAATGGTACATCTGGCAAAGTGCAGGCGGGACAGGCGTTATGCAGGCGGTTTACCGAAAACGCAACTCTAGCCCAGGGGCAAAAAGTGGGGAGGAGGGATATCAACTTCGGGGGCCAATGGAGAGAGAGGGCCCTGGACCACCCAGGGTCCTAAAGATGGCACCGAGGGTTTTCTGTTTGTTCTTTTTCCACAGGAAATGCCACAAGTGGCGCCTATCTGGGTCCCGGGAAAAGCGACTTGATTATAATTAGGGAAATCGATTCAACATGGCCCGCGGCCCTCCGTCTATTATGATCGTAAGCCTGTGATAGGCGGGCGATCCCTGGCGGGACACCACATTTTCATTCCCTTCAACAGGAGGGATGCACCAATGGGCAAATAGTTGAAAAGCCTGGGGGCCGGGTTCGCCCCATGCCACTGAACGAAAGAGTCCCCCATCCATCCTCCCTCCTGTATATACCCTACTTTCATTTCCCATGGCCCGTTTTTCGTTTCTGTAAAAATCCTAAAACAATTCGCCACTGTATTGCTCTCCAAGACATAAAAAGAGACTTTGGGATCACTGCAGCCCAAGGCCATTATTGGCGGCTTGGTGTAGCAAGCATCCGCAGCTGCAAGCAAACTGGCAGCGGGGGGCTGTAGCTCTCGCTCTCACCACAATTCTGGTAACACAGCGTGGGACATTCTCCAGGGAAGAAAACTATTGATTGCGACCCGGGGATTGCATCCATCATCTTTCTTTCTGGGGGACTTTGCACGATATGTCGTACCTCCGTGGCTCTATAATGACCGTTTTTTCCTATTGCTGCTAATTCTAGTCGAAAGGATTATAGGCGTAATACTTGATTGACATAGGGTGCCTCGGGCATTTAGGCGGGAATGGGGATCTGTTGAGTTGTCTAAATCTTGATCTTTCTGCGCATGTTGTAGAATCATTTAACGATCAAACAAACATACTGTAAGTTATACAGGCTTGCTATGACATATGTAGCCAAGTTGGTGGCATGGACATGCCTGGGAAGCTGGTGCACTTTTCCGCCAAAATCTGTGCATGACAAGCTGCATAGATAACTGGGTATGTCTCAAATGATGGGTCAGACATATGGAGTCACTGGGCCATGCAGGCTTTATAGGCAAACATGAAGCCCAGGATGTTCTTTCCATCCAGAGGGGGTAGCGCTTGACTGGAATAAGCATGTTCATGGCAGCTCGACACTTCAAACCTAGACATAGTTTAGCCACGATCTCCCTGGCCTTTGCTTTTGCCAAAATAAATTGGAAAAAAAAAAGACGGGATCTGATAGTCGCCCACTGGCATGGCATGAGTTAAATCTGTGACGGGCGCATGCTACGGTTTGCTTTAGGTGGCTGTAATCCAATGAGGGCCTCTCGTCCAGTCGCCTGCTGACCTGGCCAACTTCGGCCACTCGCTTGTGCTCAGTCGCCGCCACCGGGTGGCGACGGTGCGGAGCTGCTCCGGCTGGGCCTGCGGGGGGGGGATGGCCGCGCACGACTTTTTCGGTGCCCCAAAGTAAACACGCCATTAAGATGGTGGCTGGATGCAAGCCAGTAGGCGGAAGTTAGGATTTTGTATCTATGTGGCTGCAAGTGATTGGTTGTGCAAACTTGGTATATATAGAAATGCACGGCGGGAGGGGAGATCCCAACAGCTATGCAGAAATATAGCTTGCTTCACTGAGGTCTCCTGGTCATTCTTGCTGGCGAGAGCAACAGGAAATGAGGGCTCTTACTATAATCTTAAAATCTGTATTTAACTTTATAATGCTGTGAAAAGTAAGTTACATATCTCAGTATTGATAACCACCAGGACTTTTCCAGGACCTTTATAAGTATTTGAGTTGGGGATCTGTAGGAAAAAGAAGGAACTAGTGACCAGAATCTGGAAATTAATCCTATTATTGTCCAGTGATTCACTTTAGATTATTACATGGTTTGATCTGGGCTTGAATATATAAAAGTGGATGTGATAACTAATTTATTTGATAACTTACTCCATTTGTGTTTTAATATACCTTAGTGTGATATGAGGATATGTGATTCAGTATTGAATATTCATCTTATTTGCAATAATAATCAAAATGGAAGCTTTGATTTATAATACAAAGTTTATACATCAGATAAATGGAATTACATGCATTAATATAAGCATATAAAAATATAAGCATATAAAAATATAAGCATATAAAAATAACTCATATCTGAATGAGAAACCTGGGAATAAATAACTGACCTGTTTGGGGAAGAAAGTTCTAGTAATGTAGAGTATTTTATAGCCTCATCTCTAGTATTATACAATAAGCAATGAGCAGAATGAATATCCTCTACCTCTGGGTTGAGGGAATGGAAATTCCATACAGGATTCTCTGCCATATCAAATACATAAGCCATAGATGTGTAATTGTTCAGCAGTAGGGTGA
>NW_025422094.1:0-33495 GCF_011764305.1 Mustela putorius furo | reverse complement strand
AGTTCCTAAGTAAGGACGAGAAGGAGTAGTAAAAGGGTTCTAGGCATAGGACAAGAAAATAATGGGGATCCAAAGTTTCTTAAGATGGAGGATGCTGACGGAGGTGCTAAGGCTAAACGGCACTCCGCTAGACTCTAACATACAACGGTTAAAATGTTATCGAGGGAGCAGTCAGAGAAGCCTCTAAGGAAGGATCTCGAGAGGCGGGAGAAAATTCCATAGGAGAGACTCCTTCTGAAGATGAGCTGGGGAAAGCCATGACACACTTAAAATTAAAAGAGGGAAGGACACGAACGAACACTATTAAAGGGGAAAGACATACAAAGAAGCCGAGGAAAAAAAATCTGATTCCCTAGAGCCCATCTAGTCATGAAGGTCACAAGAATTCCTATTCCCTGAATGCAGGGCCTATAGCGACACCTGCAGAATGGCCGGCCACAATATAAGCCACTTCATGATCCGGAGTGGGCAGGCGGTTGTCCCAGGATGTAGAAAGCAGGATTGGAGGGAACATTACGGAGCTTTCCTAAACATCTAGTCCCCACAGTGACATACCCAGTGTTAAGAAGATCAAAGTTCAACAGATGTTGATTTCTTAGTTAAACAACAGACTTCCACAACTTATTAAAAACCAGTGTTAACGAGAAGCCAGGTCACTATGTATGGGCACAGCAGGCTTGCCTTATACACTTTCACTTTGGGAAGCAGTCGTTAGCATTGAACCTTACCCACAGACCCGATTGGCACTAACATGGCAAAAGCAAAACTCTGTCTGGTGGACAATACTTGATGTATGGACAACTGCTTGGCAAGAGTGTAGCTCAGAAACTGCCCGGCGTAACGCCGCGTAAGGGAATCCCCACTGGAATATTGACATGCTCTCATGGGAGAAGGTCCACATTGTTTGGGACAAAATAATCAGATGGGGGTACCCCCGTAGAGGGTGGTCTGGGACAGATAGCAGTGGACGACAGCCACTAGGGCTTGGAAGGACCAGAAAGGGTTTCTGGGCGATTTGCAGGGCAGGGGACAAATTTCAAGGTGTTGCAGGGGCCTAATGAACCTTATGCTGGGCTTTGTAGATCGTCTCTGCACTCAAGTATCAAGGTGCATATTTGGGGAGGTGGACCAAGCAAGGCCCCTGTTAGAAAACAATGAGCCTATCATGACAAGGACAAATACACACTGGTTGTTACAGAGGCTATCCATCCTTGGAAGTCTACGGACCATGATATAACTGATATCAAAGTGGTTCAAGAACATCACTGATACAGTTTGTTCAGGGACCAAGTTGTGGCAAGCAGCAGTTAGCCCAAAGGATAAAGAAGTTTCAATGGTAGAACCAGGAGTTCCTTGTACAGGCTTGTTTCCTTTGTGGAAGGGTGCACGGTCCATCTTAAGAGGGATTGTCCAAAGGGTAAATGACTAGCCTCCTAGAACAGTCAAAGCCCGCACCTGGGTTGTGCCCTCGTTGCCGTATAAGGGGAATCATTGGGCTAATGAATGTAGGTCCCAGAAGAATCACTCAAGGAAATCCCCTGGACACGCCGAATAACTGGATTTCAATCCACTTACTCAAAAACGGGAAAGCAGGGCCCCGCGCCCCGGGGCCCAACACAAATTTATGGGGCACTAACGCAAATGCCCAGGACATGGTATCCTCATTCGGAGAAAAGGTGCGCAACCTCTGGATCAGCAAGACTCGATATCAGAGGAAGCCTCCCGAATGGTCCTAACTCCGGAGCTGGGCATTCAAGCATTGGCCTTCCGATCTAAGAGGGGGCCCCTCTCATGGTACGGTAGGTTTATTACTGGGCGAAGCTCCACTTATCTCAAAGGTCCTGATAGTTCACCACCCTGGGGTAATAATTCAGATTATGAGGGGAGAGATTCAAGATACTGGTGTCTTTCACCAAGGGGTTACCTTACTGCAATTAGCCCAGGAATCAGATAGCTCAACTTTCTCAATACTCCCTAGCCATCATGAAGCCTTTCCCAGTAAAGGAAAAGAAAAGGTACGAGAGGTTGGGGTCTACGGGGAGCTTACCTAATATGCCTGACCCTGGATATGACGGATAGGGCCCATAATTACCCTCAAGTGCCAAGCAAGGAAATTTTTTAGGGTTACTGGATACGGGCGCCGATAAGAGCATCATCAGCCAACAAGAGTGGCCTCCGAGATGGCCCCTAACACAAGCAAAACAAACACTCAGGGGTTTAGGAATCGCTCAAGTCCTGATCAAAGCACAAGCTCCCCTTGAGTGGGAGGATGACGAAGGCCATAGGGGAACTTTTTCAGCCCTATGGTCTGCAATATTCCTATTTCCCTCTTGGGGACGAGACATTTTAAGTAACAGATGAGCGTCTGCCTGAAAACTGAAACTATGATACAGCCCCAATCAATAGCTCTGATGGCAAAAACTGGGATACATACCAGGAAAAGGGGTTAGGGAAACAGGACAAGGTAAACTAGAACACCATCCCTTTCACCTCAGAATATAAGGGGCAAAAGCCTGGGTTTTCGGTAAGGGCCACTGAGGCAAATGAAAATAACGTGTAAGACAGATACGCCCTGCTGGTGTCCTCAGTGGTCTCTTACTAATGAGAAACTATCAGCTGCTAAAGCCCCCTGGTACAGGAACAGTTAGAGGCGGGCATATGAAACCTTCTACCTCACCTTGGAATCACATATCTTTGTTATTAAAAAGAAATTCTGGTAAATGGAGACTTTTACATGATATTAGAGAAATTAATAGGCAATGCAGAACATGGGACCAATACAGCTGGGATTACCCATGATAACCGCCCTTACTGAGAAACTGGCCATCAATAGTGGTTGACATTAAAACGATTGCTTTTTCTCTATCCCTCTGGCATCCTGAGGATACATTTAAATTTGCCTTTACCCTACCTTCTATTAATCATGCAGAGGCCTAACCAAAGATATGAGTGGACTGTCCTCCCTCAGGGCATGGCTAATAGCTCCACTATGTGTCAATTATATGTTTCTAAAGCCATACAGCCTATTAGAGAGACTTATATGATTTTAATGTGTTACCCATTACATGGATGACATATTGTTGTACCCCCCCCTGAATCTGTTACTCTACTACACAGTTTCGGAAGCCTTAGTAATGTTACAAAAAAAGAGCTAAATTCATGGGGGTTAATATAGCCCCCGAAAGATACAGGCTTCCCAACATCAAAGACCTATTTAGGCAATGAAACTATACAATACCATGGTAAAACCTTCAAAAGCCTCCATGATAACTGACAATTTACAAACACTCAAATGATTTCCAAAAGTTATTGGGGGACATAAATTGGATCCGACCCTACCTGAAAATAACTACAGGAGAATTACAACCATTGTTTTATATTCTGAAGGGCTAATGCCCGTCTAGACTCTCCTAGGAGCCTTACTCTGGAGGCGAAACAGGCTTTGAAAATTGTGGGAGGACAGGCTTGCCTTGACTTCAAGCAGATAGATGTTATCCATAACCAGATATTCCAAGCCATTGATGTTACATCCCCTTCTTCCACCTACGGGAGTGCTATGGCAAGGTGGGCCCTTACATGGCTGTACCACATCCCAAACACTCTTCCTCGGATAATCACAACATATCCAGTTGCCATAGCCATGACTAGCTAATAAATTGATCACGGTTTGTATTTTCTACTCTTGGAATCATACCTGACAATTGCATCATGCCGTATACTAAGGAACAGATTCGCCTGCACTATGTGCTCCCCTAGATGATTGGGCGATACTGACCACCTCTTATCACAAAATTAGAATTTGATAATCATTATCCTTCACACCCACTTATAGAATTCACAAGGGGTATTGAATTCATGACTACCAAAAATAGTAGATCGACACCACTAAAAGAGCCTTCTACTGTCTTTAGAGATGGAAGTAAAGAGGACAACCCCTAGGAGCTTATATCATAAATGGAATCGTGAACCCAGTCATAGTTCCTGCCAGGTCAGCTCAACAAGTAGAGCTACTAGTAGTGCTCCTAGTGCCCTCCAAAGATTTTCAGACACTCCCCTAAATATTATTTCTGATAGTCAATACGTGGTAATGCAACAAAAATATTGAAACAGCCATCCTCTCCTTAAGTGATTCACCTTATCCATGGATCTTAAGGCAAACTACAAGAGGTTGTGCAACTGTGCACTGCACCATTTTTTATAGATCACATCAGAGCCCATATGAGCCTACCAGGACCATTATCCGAGGCAATGCTCTAGCAGACCACAATAGTCATTTCCAACTTTTTTGCCCTACCTTACTAACAGGCGAAGCTGTTCCACCGCAAACTGGCATGTGAATTCTAATACCCTTAAGATATAGATTCCATATCACCAAAGAACAGGCAAGAAGATATAGTAAGGACCTTGTGGGAATGTGCCACATTACTCCCTCAGCCTTCCTTAGGGGTAAATCCCAAAGGCCTTCAAGCTAATCACCTATGGCCAAATGAATGTCAGCACATGTACCTGAATTCGGGCAACAAAAGTACGTACATATATCAAGTGGACACTTAAATTCGGGTATCATAATGGCTACTCCCCTCCCGGGGGAGAATTCAAAACAAGTCATCACACACTGCCTATGATGCTTCGCATATTGGGGTGATCCCAAAACAAATAAGGACAGATAATGGACCTGCATATACATTCAAAATCTATCCATCAATTCCTAAGTCAATTTGGTATAGTCCATACTACAGGTATACCTTCCAATCCACAAGGTCAAGGGAAATAATTGAACGCGCCAATGGCACCTTCAAACGATGCTTACAAAAAATAAGAAAAGGGGGAATAGGGGATGACTACAAGTCACCCCATGATCTTACATCTCTCACCCTTTACATTTAAATTTTTTTGTCCTTGGACCATAATGGTACATCTGCAAGCGGGACAGGGCATGCAGCGGTTACCGAACGCACTCTAGCCCAGGCAAAGTGGAAGGATATACTCCCGGGCCAATGGAGAGGCCCTGACCCCAGTCCTAAGATGGCACACGAGGTTCTGTTTGTCTTTTTCCACAGGATGCCCAAGTGCCTATCTGGGTCCCGGAGTGACTGATTAGAAGAATCGATCAAACATGGCCCACACCCGTCCTGATGCTCGGCCTGATAGTAATCCTGGCGACACCAGCATCCCTTTCAACAGATGCACCAATGGGCAATAGTGAAAAGCCTGGCCGTTCCCCCATGCCACTGATGAATGAGTCCGCCATCCTCCCTCCTGTATACCTACTTTCATTCCCATGCCCGTTTCTGTAAATCCTAACAATTCACCTATATTGCTCTCAAGACATAAAAGAGACTTTGGGATCACCTGCCAGCCATTATTGCGGCTGTTAGCAGCCTCCGCAGCTGCAGCAAACTGCAGCGGCTGTAGCTCTCAGCACATCTGTAACAAGTGGACATTCTCCAGAAACTATTGACGGACCGGATGCATCCAATCACTTTCTGGACTTTGCATTACCTCCGTGGCCTATAATGACCTTTCTATTGCTGCTAATCTGTCGAAAGAGTTAAGCAGATAATATTGACCTAGCTCCATTACGGGATTTTGGTCTCGTTTGTAAATCCTTATGTTCTGCCGTTTTGCACATCATTACGTAAACAACAAATGTAGGCAACAGTTGTCGCTAGTACAAGCTTGGCATGGCACTGGAAGCTGGTACATTGTCCCCAACTCTGGCTGGACAAGCGCTAGACTCAGTAGTCAATGATGGGTAAGATTGGGCTGCCTGCACATAGCAAACCTAAGCCAGGAGTAATCTCCAACACCAGGGGGAATTATCCAATGACGGGTAAGGCATGTTCATGGCGACAGCTGACACCTAAGACACGGCACGATCTCCTGCCTTGCATGCCTAATATAAAAAGAAAAGGGGGAGATGTCGGTGGTCGCCGAGGCAGTTTGTAGCGCATGGCGTGGTGATGCTTTCTGGGCTCCGCCGTGCCCGCTCATTGCCTCGGCTGCTGCTACCTCAAGTCCCTCGCCGCCACTGGTTGACGACGTTGTGGAGCTGCTCCGGCTGGGCCTGCAGGGGGGCCCGGCACCGCACAACTTCTTTCATTGCCCGAACGTAAACACTCCATTAAGAGATTGGGCGGCTGGATGCGAGCCAGTAGGCGGAACTTAGTATTTTGTATCTATGTGGCTGTGAGTGATTGGTTGTGCAACCTTGGTATATATAGACATGCACGGGCGGGGGAGAGGAAAATCCCAACAGCTACGCCAGAAATAACTCTTGCTTCGCTGAGGTCTCCTGGTCATTCTTGCTGGCCGATGAGCGAACACTTAATAAAACCTGTTTAACTCAAATTTTCCTCTAAACAGCATGTTGTTTGAAAAATATAATTTATCTATCAGAGTTTTTTAGACATGACTTTTCTGTGAGAACTATTTTGCCAAGTTATGCCAAGTCTTTAGTTTTGTTTGCCACTTATAATACAATCATTCCAGCCACCACTGATTAAATTGCCTAGCAAGAGGTTTCTTGGATGGATACTGGATAATGATATTCTACTATAATAATCATATTATATTTTCTAAAGGTTTGGACCCCCACTACGAAAGATTTTGGGCCTCCCCTCAAATAGGTTTCTGAAGCTCCCAGGAGCCTCTCACACAAGTGTCCATGTCACTCTGCTTTCCTTCCTGTTATAATGGAAGAAATTGTTGATATGCTCCATACCTATGACCTTCTACCCTTCTGAGTGTGCTGCTAGACCGCATCCCCTCTGACTTTGCTGTCCTGTATCTCTCATGAGCTTTCCCTCCCTTGACCAGATTAAGTCCTGTCAGTTTTAACAACATACCCATATTGTTGTTCTCTCTAAATGGAATGCCAAATGAATTCAATTAATCAAGCTACTTTTCTTCTTTACTGCTAACCTCCCCCACATTTTCTCTAGATATACTAAATTCTTTGTGTGGGCTTTTACTGGTTAAGGATGATGATGGGGGGCCCATCGCTCTTGTCTTCCCATCCCAGTTGACACTATTGCCTGGTCTCTTTAACTCAAGAAGTAGATACAGGTTAAAAGAGTCTACCCCTCCTCTCTCCATGCTCAGCATGTTAGAATACAGTGCTCCTGGCATCTGAACAGCCATGATGCACTTCTGCTCCTAACAATGACTCTTTGGATCCCCAGGCTCCTGAGGATCTTCATCTCTTGGTGGGCCTAGTCCCCTGGTCGTCTAACACTGGGCTCTTCCTCCACCCACCCTTCTTTGTTTCATTCCCCCCTAGTGAGCTCCAAAACCCTACTTCCGGAGGGATCTCTCCTCCTACACTGCACTTGGATTGAAGATAAACTGCCAGATGCTATAAAGAGCAAAATGAATATTCTGGTGAAATAAAACCTTGCTATATGTATATTTCATTTTCTTTCTGGCTCTGGCAAAAGTTTTTTGCCCCTTTAGGGAACTGACAGATCTGAAGTATAAACGTATTTAGTTATACACGGTTATAGTTAAAGCTGATCTTGACTCCCATATTGCATTGTGTTCGGCTCATTTGTTTGCTTATATCAGGATAGTTCACTTTGGTTTTCCAGAAGACAAAGATCTTCACACACGTATCCTTGGAATCTTAGTGGCACATAGACCGCACAGACTCCTCTGAAGTGCTAAGGTACATCTAATGTCAAGGATACATAGATATGAAGTTGTTCAAGAAGATGAGCTCCAAACTCCAAAGGGGTAGGTGTCGTAGTTTTATGGTTTGAATTAGTTTAACAAACTTGACTGAACAAAAGAAAGTGCAATACACGCACTGCCCACACAATTACCTAATGTTATTTCCATGACCATAATAAAAAGATCTACAAGGAAAAAGAAAGTGGGAGAAAGAGCAGCGGAGGTAGGGACAGGGTAAATCTTATCTCTGCTAACTCTTCTCCCTATTAATAATTAGCTCATCTTTTCTTCTGTAATCGCTGTTCTTTTCCCTGTATTTGTTTCTCCTCTTGGTACGGAAACATAGGCCATCTTCAATTCCCCCAAAAGTTACCAAACAAAAAAAAATCCTCTTCCAGTCCTCTAAGAATCAGGATATCTAAACAGGTCTCATGTTTCTCAACATCGTGACACTCTGGATTCTTCTTGATGGATTTACATGACAGCTCTTAGGAGATTTGTTTGTTGTATTATTTTATGAAATTTTAAAATTAAATCAAATATTTAAAATTAACATAAAAATATTTATAAAATAATAGAATAGTGCAACCCGATGTTTTATAGGCATGCAATATGACTCTCCACAAGTAGTCCAAACTATGGAGAGGCCTAGATGTCAATCAACAGATGAGTGGATAAAGAAGATGTGGGGTAGATATATATAGATATACACATATAGGATATACAGTACATACAACGGAATACTATTCAGCCATCTGAAGAAGGAAATGAAATCTTGCCATTTGTGAAGACATGGATTGGAACTAGAGGGTATTGTGCTGATGCATATGTCAGTCAAGGAGAAGCCAAACGTATCATATGACTCTCCCTGGACATGAGTGAATTTGAGAGGCCAGTGGTAAAGTGTGTGGTAGGGAAGGAAAAAATGAAACAGAAGATGGGATTGGACAGGGAGACAAACCATAAAAGACCTCTCAATCTCACCAAAACAAACTGAGGTTGCCAGAGGGGATGGGTTAGGGAGAGGGTGGTTGGGTTATGGGCATTAGAGGGATGGGGGCGTATGTGGTAGTTGGTGAGTTGCTGCTATGAAAGCTGTTGGTTAAGCCAGTTTGATTCCACAGACCTGCAAATAATACATTTTACATTAATTATATAAAAAATATTAAATATAAATATATCAATAAATGATAACTATTAAAAAAAAGCCATAATGTTGTTGTTTTCTAAACTTATACGCTTTGTCCATCACAACCTGAGTCTCCTTAGCAGAGCATGACACTTTCTAAGGTTTATTGACACATTCTATTAATGAATAACAATCCAAAAAATACAGAGATTTTATCATAGGGTGGGGAGTGGGAAAATACAGAAAGAAGGAGGGAAGTTTCAGTAGATAGATTGAAGCAGAGGGAAAGGTACACAGACAGAGGAAGCCCAAACCAACAAAATTCTTGACCATAGGACATATCCCCAATAGGTTACAGGGGACTAAATGGCTAAAGAACTTTTCAGGCAGATTTTTTCCCAGGCTTCAGGTGAAAGGAGATGTGGTTGTGGGTTAACAGTGTGATAACAGCAAAAACCCATGAGCATATTGCTACCCGCCCTTTCAGCAGAAGTCATTTTTATTTAGGAACACTAGGTGTCTTGTGAAGACTTGTGATCTGATAACTCAGAGAACACCACCAGCAATGCAGGGCATGTTGACTTCAAATGGGTCGTTTTCATCTGCTCACCCACATCTCCCTCAGCTCACCTTTCCTGGGTAAAACTCTGTCCTCTGAGAAATGTGTGTTGTTTTGAGAAATGAAAATCTAAACAAAAATGAGGACATTTTTAGATAATGTGTAAGAGTAAGTTAAAGCCAGAGTCGTATAGGGCTATCATTCAAAAAAAACATCAAATGATCAATTGAACAAGACCATACCACAAAGTAAGAAATGGACAGTCAGATAGCCTTACACTGATGGAAATGATTAGACCAATAAATTTCCAGAGTGAAATTGTAAATCACATAAAATGAATATATTCATTGATATTGCAGGATGAGGAATTATAGCACGCATTGACACTAGATCAAATCTCACCTTTGCCAGTTGTTTTTATCATTGAGTGTAGTTGAACACACAATATGAAATTAGTTTTTCGGTGTACAAACATAGTGATTCAAACAATGCTATGCGGTGCTCAATGAAAATAGTCGGTGCCATAATGTCACCATACAAAACTATTACAGTATCAACTGACGGTGTGCCCTATGCCCTATGCTTTGTTATTTTACACGGACTTACTCATGTCCGAGGGATAGAAACCAGTTTATTCCCACATACTCTACACCACATTTTGGCCCCCACCCCCACCCCTCGCTGCCCTGGCAACTATCATGTTCAGTTTCTCTATTATAGGTCTAATTCTACAGTTCTGTGTAGTCATGTATTCTTGTTTTAGAGTACATAGATGAGTGAAATCAAATGGTCTATTTGTCTTCTCTCAATTATGACATATTTCATTTAGCCTATATAAATTATTTGACCCCAAAGTATTTTACTTTGTTGCAAACCAGTGTTTCTCATTTTAAAGGAATTAGTACCTATCTTACCATAGTTGTTGGGTTGTTAAATGATGTGATGTGTTTTGAAAGTACCACGCCAATTCAAACTATGATTTACTGGTATTGCTCCTGTTAATTTTTCACTTTTCCATTATTTATATCCAGTTTCCAGTCCTCTAAGAACCTGAAAAAAGTCGACGAAGGCGGATTTCAAAAGTAACCATAATTCTGATAGCTCTATATAACTCATGAATTATTAAAACTCCCTTAAGTGGGTGAATGTAGAGAGGATTGTATTCAGTCGCAGAAAGCCATTCTATACCACACACACACACACCCACACACACCCTACCCATGTATATGTACAATATAGACAGAATGTATGCATATACACTCTGCTATATTTAAAACATACTCACTGAAAAAGGCAGTGCTGAGAGAATCTTAAAGGCAGTTCCATTCTCCCCCAATATGTTAATGAGGAGAAGAATTTCAGGAGCAAGAAAATGAACTTAGGATAATGAAGACAAGCTATCAGGTTATTTAAAGGAATTCATCCTCCAACTGACCTACGCAAGATGCGAATCCATGCAAAGTCATACAAATTAATCTGTTCTCATAGCAGTTTTTACAGGCTTCTCTGGCCTTGAAAATTACTGACTAGTGATGCTGGCAATGAGGAATTTTCACGTTGTAAGCGTTGATGTGAAGGCTCGATGTGGATGGAAGAGTACCAATTATGTTTTCACAAAGGTGGGGGGGGGGCCCCCCCACTGCCCATCATCAATGACATGTACAAAGCGGTGAAAAGCATTTCTATCCCCATCCGACTGCTAAATGAAAACTAAAAAAATCAAATATGCTTGCTGTTATTATTACGGCGAGCCAGTTGGTAGCCTGTCACATTTCATCCTACAAGGGGATGTACATTACTTGACTAAGAACCTGACTAGAGTTCTACAAGATTGCAATTGTGCTCAGTACTTTATGATTACCTCATATAGTGAGAGCATTTAACATTGGCAAGTCAGTAGTTTGGTTTAGATCATGAATTTGGGGGGAAGCATAAAACATGTATTTTTCGTAGTTTTACAATCAAAAAACGGTCACCCTCCCATGATAATCATACCTGCTAATTGCCCTTTGTCGTAGAACATATGTAAGCTTGTGTAAGTATGACCTTACTTACATTTTCCTCATTCATATATCCCAGGCCTGAACTGGATTTCAAAAACGTGCAGCTGACAAGCACCACCCAACAAAACCTCTCATTTTTGTAATATATATTCCCAGGTTCAAGCTTCCTTGTTTCTCCTGCAATTTTTATTTACACCTGGTTTGGTTGATGATGAGTTTTTCCCTTCTCCTCTTTTTTCAGACTTGTCAAACCAATCTTAGTTTTTTTCTCCCAATTGATCTCCGGTGTTGGTTTTAAAAATTTCTTTCATCTGGATACATTTCTACTAATAGCTGCTATATCGTAATTTTACTCACATAAATTCAGCAGGTATTAAAACATAATAAACCCCACCACTATTTCCCATAGCCAGCAACCTTCGGTTCATAAAATTGAGAGGAAGAAGGGAGCATCCAAACAAACCTTTTCATTTGTCCAAAGGGCCTTTTCGGTGAATTCTGAATCTGCAAGTCCAACATATTAATCCTGGGCCAGATTTATTTTGACTAGTGTCACCATGATCCTGGCACAAGACTGGCTATTCAGGTAACTGCCCCTGGTTGAACCTATCCCAAAGCCTCTAGGTTCAAGTCTGAATTCTTGAACACGTCTTCATAAGTGGTTTTAACCTTGCCAACACCAGTCTGAGCTCTGTGGGCTCCAACCACTATATCAACCCATTCAGTCAGTCTAGAACTTTTGTGGGTCCCAACCACTGTATTCTCTTTGCCGGTACCTGACTACGCATATTCCTCTCCTAGCTCTGTACCTTTGCATGGGACACTCTGATGCAGACAAAAGACTGAACACTATTCCCGCATCTGTTTGATGTTTTCTGTTTGGAGACCTTGTTTAGTGCTGGGGTTAGAAAATAACTAGGATGAAAATCTTGTTCTCATTAGCTAACACAAAAAGAAAACAAGCATGTCATCCCCAAAATGATTAAATTATATAAAGGAGTTGACATCTGACCCATATCTTGGGAAATGAGTAGAAATTTGTAAGGCATATTAGAAGGGAAGAGGTATATGGGGCCACAAAAAAAAAAAAAAAAAAAAAAAAAAAAAAGAAAAGAAAAGAAAGAAAAAAAACAATAGCACATGCAAATCTAAATTCAATATGCATTTCCCTTACTTTGTCTTGACCTCTCTGAAGAAGTCAACTTGACTTCATTCTTGAAACAATGCCTACCCTTTGGTGAAGAAGAGAAGAGTAATGGCTTAAGAGCAAAGAAGAGTAAACAATTTGAGCACCTAAATGAAGGGTAAGTCTGCAAAGCAAAGTCTTCAAAAAAAAAAGAGAGAGAGAGAGAGAGAGAGAGAGACAGGTTTTTTTGGGGGGATGCCTGGGTGGCTCAATTGGTTAAGTATCTGCCTTTGTATGTAGGTCATGATCCCAGGGGTCCTGGTTTCGAGTCCCTCACCTACTAATCCTTCTCCCTTGTTCCTCCCCCACCTGCTTGTGTGCTCTTCTCTTTCACAAATAAATTAAAAAAACAAAAGAAGAGATAAAAAGGAAAGAAAGAGATCAGGAAATGGTCAAAATGATCTGAAAGGCAACAAGATACTTTCTTCATATAACCAACTGGTGCACAAATAAAATTTAAAAATGTATTTCAATTCAGGGTTTCTTTAATGAGAAAACTTGTACCATTAGAGAATCTCCTTTTAGTTAGAATAACTATATTTATCCCACTTATAATTTCTCCAACTAGGGGATAACAATCTTTATATTTGAACTTAAAAAAAATCAAAATTTTTGACAATTTTTCTACAACCTCTAAGAAAACATTAAAGTGCTACATTATTGGAAGTAGGATTACCAGCTATAACAGGAAATCTGATTCAAAGTTTTTTTTTCTGAATACGTAATTATGTCTGTCATATCAAACCTGCATAGGCCAAAGCTGGAGCCGCCTGCCATGCTGGATCAGAGATTTTGTACACAGGTTTATTGCCAAACTACCGCGTACATAAAATCCAAGTCCCTTTAATGATTTCTTTCCTAATTTAAAAACTGCTCACTCAATGAATAGTTCATACTTGACGCATATTCAACTATCATCTGATTAGGACCATTTCTCTACAACTCACAAAGAAATAAAAGTTCAAAATCAGCCATTCTTATTATGGTTTAAGATGTTCTGGTCTTGTCAGACCAAATTCAATCCATTCTCTCTCTCACATTTGTATTTCTATTGTAGCTGCAAAATGATTATATGACCCCACCCACTCTGGTTTATTTGAAGGGTCCTTGTGAATGGCACCTGAATCAAGCTGAGCCCAATCAAGTCTTCTGCGCAGGGGTTCACTCATGGTAACCAAGGAAGTGTACTCACTGAGTATAGAAGCTGTGTGACATGTGTTGGCTCAAGAATTCGTAATAAGCAAACATTTCCCATGGGGGTGATGCTTCATGTGGATTAAGTTGGCCTGCCAGGTTAGAAAGTGAGGTGGCGGGAAAATACATGGAAAGTAAGGCAGTGAAATTGAGGTGAAACTCCTTACTCACGCTTGCAACCTGGTTTTCATTCATGGGCTCCTAAGGCTTAATTGTATCACTACCCCTTCCCCAGTAGCAGGAACTGACCAATTTTCCATGTTTTTTTTGTAATTTTCCATGTATTAATCTGATTTTCTTCAGTTAACACCATAAGACGTGTATGAATAATGACCATTCAAAACACTTAAAGGATCATTGTATTCACTGTCACAAAAACTTGAAAGTTACTTAAAACCTCATCACTTTGATTATATTAAGTAATCTTTACTATATTATATGTTTATTAGTTCGTTAATATATTATATAGTAGTAAATTAGTTATTAACTATATTACGTATCAGTTTTAATTAAGGTAATTAATTGATTTTCAGAAAACAGTATCAGATTATTTTTTCACCATACCTTACAGTGCTCCATGCAATCCATGCCCTCTATAATACCCACCACTGGTTACCCACCCAACCTCCCACCCCCCCACCACTTAGTAAAACCCCTCAGATTGTTTTTTCAGAGTCCATAGTCTCTCATGTATTCACCTCCCCTTCCATTTCGACCCCCAAACGCCCTTCTCCTAACAAACCCCCTTTGTCCTCCATGATATATTTGTTATGCTGCCACCAATAAGATAAATCCATATGATAGTTGACTTTGCTTGAACTTATTCACTTCACTCAGCATAATCGCTTCCAGTCCCGTCCATGTTGCTACAAAAGTGTGGGTATTCATATCAGTTCTGATGGAGGTATAAAATACTCCATAGTGTATATAGATGGACACACATCTTCCTGTATCCATTTCGTTATCTCATTCGTGTCCGTTAAGGGCATCTTGGGTTCTTTCTCACAGTTTGGTGACCCGTGGGCCATTGCTTGGCTATGAATTGGGGGTACAGATGGCCCTTCTTTTAACTACTTCTGTATCTTTGTTGGGGTAAATACGCAACCCAAGAGTGCAATGGCAGGGGGTCATAGGGAAGTTCTATTTTTAATTTCTTGAGGAATCTCCACACTGTTTTCCCGAGAGGCTGCAGCTGCACCAACCTTGCATTCCCACCGACAGTGGTAAGAGGGTTTCCCCTTTCTCCACACATCTTCTTCTCCAACACATGTTGTTTTCCTGTTTTCTCGTTAATTTTGGCCCATTCTAACTGGTTTTGTGTTGTAAGGTGATATCTCAATGTGGTTTTTAAATTTGAATCTCCCTGAGGGCTAGTGATGATGAACATTTTTTTCATGTGTCTGATAAGTCATTTGTATGTCTTGATTAGAGAAGTGTGTGTTGTCATATCTTCTGCCCACCATATATGATTTTTTGATATGTTTGCCTGTTTCGTGTTATGTTGAGTTTGAGAGTTCATTATAAATCCTGGATTTTATCAACCTTTATTGTCTGTACTGTCATTTCAAATATCTTCTCCCATCTGTGGGTTGCCCTCTTTGTTTTTGTTGACTGTTTTTCCTTTGCTGTGCAGAAGCTTTTGATTTTGATGAAGTCCCAAAAGTTATTTTAAGCTTTTGTTCCTTTGCCTTTGGAGACATATCTTGAAAGAAAAGTTGCTGCTTGTGGGCTGATATCGAAGAGATACTGCCTATGTTTCTCCTCTAGGATTCTGATGGATTCCTGTCTCACCATTGAGGTCTTTTATATATTTGAGTTTATCTTTGTGTATGGTGTAAGAGAATGGTCCAAGTTTTATTCTTCTACTTATAGCTGTCCAGTTTTGTCCCAGCACATTTATTGAAGAGAAGCGTCTGTCTTTTTTCCACTATTAGATGTTTTATATATATATATGTCTATATATATATATATATTATATAGACTATTATATATTATATACTATTTATTTTAAGAAATTGGGCTCAGATGATAATGCAGGTAGAAAATCACAAATCCTTAGGGCAGGCCATCAAGCTGGAAAGTCAGGCAGAATTTGATAGTGCAGATTTGAGGCAGAATTTCTTCTCTAGAAACCCCAGTTTGTGCTCTAAAGGTCTTCAAATTACCAGACAAGCCCATTCACATTTATGGAAAGAAATCGGTTTTACTTAAAGTCCACTGACTGTAAATGTTAACCATATCTCTAAAATTGGTGTTTGATTAAACAACCATGTAATACAGCCTGGCGAAGATGACACATAAGACTTACTGTCACACTGTCCTTACTCTACAAATACCTAAATAACCGGACAACTTTCGAGTTTTTTTTTTTCTTTTTGTTAAGACTTATTTATTTGAGAGGGTGGGGGGGGGGAACAGGTGGAGAGCAGAGGGAGAGAGAATCTCAAGCTGATCTCCACACTGACACGATGGCTTAAGTCCCCAAGATCACAAACCTGAGCTGAAACCAAGATTAGAGACACTTAACCAACTATGCCACCCCCAGGGTGCCCACCAACTTTAAGTATATTTTAGGCTATTTCTGTTCCCTAATTTGGGTAAAATAACGTCCATAGTAGCTTTAAAATGAGATAGTTATGGACTTTGAAGGCTAGTAATAAAACACATATATAAGTAATATAAAGGATATATATATAGATGCTATATATATATAATAAATCGCACAATGATATAAAGTCAGCAAAAAACTTGAAGTGAATTAATCCACTGTAGGAAGCAAGCAGAGGACCATCCACTAACTATTCTGAACATAAATATGAAGTATTAGTACTCATCTAATAGGTAAAAGATTTTTGTGTAAAGTTTGTGCATGTAATGTTTTGCTCACGAACATTATAGGTAAAAGCACGAAGATTCCTGCTAAAATAATGGTGGTGCTCTAAATCAGCATCCACCAAAAAATGTTTTAGAGGAATAGATATTTACTTACTTAATCTAGCTACCTTTCCTAGCCTACACTGGAAAACAAGGTTACTTTAAAACAAACATATCACATAGGACAATTCATTTGTGCTCTTCTCTCTAACATACAGCAATCCATCATGCCATTGATGATTTCCTTTCTTTAAAATGCTTGACTTATGTGCGAATACTCAAATACTTACACATATTCTCCTCTGTTACAGTGTTATTTGATCCATGGAGTGGGTTGGTTCAGTAGATTGACTTTGGATCAATAATTATCATAATGCGATTCAAATAATAAGGCAAGACAAAAAAAAATCAGACAAGAAGTCAGGGAGAGAGAGTGCTTGGGCAAAAATTATGGGCACCCTGGGTGGCATGCAGTTGGTTGGGCTGCTGTATTTGGCTCAGGTCATGATCCTGGGGTCTTGGGATCGAGTCCTGTATGGGGCTCCTTGCTCGGTGGGGAGGACTGCTCTCTCTCTCGCCCTCTGCCTGTCTCTCTGCTGCATTGGTGTGCTCGCTCTCCCTCTCTTTCCTCTCTCTCTGATAATAAATAAATAAATAAAATCTTAAAAAAAAAAAAAAGACTTGGGGCAAATAATTTCATACTAAATAGGTCAAGAACATTTTGACAGAAGAAAAAAACTGAGTTTAAGTACACAGTTTTACTAGCTGTACAAACTATAGAAAAGTTAAACCCTATAATTTTTTGTTTCCACTAAAAACTTTGATAGCCTGTAGCAACTTTTACAGAGTGGCCATAAAAAATGAAAGACAAGGGCACTTTAGCACAAGGCCTAAGCACTGACAGCATTTAACAAAATGCACACTGATTTTAGTTTCCGCTCGGTTAGTTTAGTTAGGTCTCATCACTGTAATTTAGGAGAAATTGGGCCAAATGACTTCCTAGGTGGCACTCCTCTCCAAAATTTGTGGTGTTCTAATGACTAATGATAAATTCATTTGCTACTTTGAATAGTCAAGTTCCATTAAGTTTTCGATGTATTTGACTGTCCTCTTTTCAGACAAGGCTTTAGATTAAGACCAAGCTATTAAACATTTCCTTGTTTCTGGCCTTTCCATTAGGATATGGTACTATGGAAGATATTAGTCTTTACTTATGACAGCAGACAGCTATCTTAACTGAATTAGTCTCTGTTCACGTTGAAAAAATATGGCTTTGTAGTTAATTGCTTGGAGGGATGAATATGTCTGGATCCACCTATTTCTGCTTTGAACCAATGACTTATGTTCTCAAAATCTTAGTGCTTTTTCAATTACTCACTCACCAGTATCCTCTTTACAGGTAGTAAGACAGAAGCCAAAGTTACCCAGTTACTCTTATAAATCAAGATGACTGAGCCTGGTCCTTTGAAAAATGACAAACATGTATCGCAATTACCAGGGTGATTCTTTGCTCATGGTGACAAGAACTTGGGAAAGTTAAAAGTAAGAAAAGCCATTGTGATCTGACTCCAAATAACATCTGCTAAATATAATTCCACATTAAATTCTAATCTGAGTAAAAAATGAAGGAGCCAGAAAATGTTAGTTCTTGAAGGTCCCTTCAAACATCAAGTACAACCTCCTCTATCCCATCTTCTAAAATTCTGTGTCTGCTGAAATTTTTTTTTTTGTTTTTTTTTTCCCTGTCATTGCAACATAGGAGCCATGGAACAGAACCACATCTCTCACCCACAGAGGATGAGTACAGTCTCAGGGTCACACTCACAGGCCCACAGACTCAGTTCTCTGTCTCTCGCCGATCACTCATGGCTTTTATGATTCTGTGTATGTATCCCAAAGCTGCACCATGTGAAATAGTCATTAAATTTAGTCACTGTCCCCAATTTCCACAACTTACTCAGAAAAACCTATGCAAACAAAAATATCTATACATAAACAAAAAATGAAGGAACAATATATTTTAAAACAGTGACTTACAATTTGAGGGATTTTGTGATAAATCAGGGGGAAGGGAAGCATGTCACGTAGGCTACCCTTTCCTTGACATTGATGGCAAAGAAGTTCAAGTTTAAGGGGGAAGAATTTCATATTTACTACATGCCAGATTTGGTTCTTGGGGTCCGTCTTTCTGAATTACTGTACAACTGCTGCTAACAGCCCTTTCAAATGTGGAGAACAAGTGATCTCCCAATTTTGAAATTATTGTAGGACACTCTTTTTTCCAGAGTTTCATTTCTAAGAACACTTAATCGATGTTACACATGTTTAAAAGGGCAGGGTCCTGAGCACGTGCATTTGACAAACATAAAAAGTGTGTTGGTTTGTTCTCCTTAGGACTTCTCAGAACATAAAACATGCAAAATTTTCATTGTGAATATCTAAAAAAAAACAGATAAAGAATATTCCCAAAATTTATTGGCCATTGTTGTGGGTTGAATCATGTTCCACAAAAAGATTTATTAAGTCTAAACCCCCAGTACTTGTGAATATGACCTTAATATTTGTAGATCCTAGCCACTGAATTGTGTCCTCATGATTCAAATGTTAAAGCCCTAATCCCTAATGTGACTGTATTTGAAGAAAGTAATTCAGCTTTAAATGAGATCCAATGGATTAGCAATTTTATAAAAAGAGGCACCAGACAGTGCATGCACCCTTCCTCCCACCCCTCTCCTCTTCCCTTTTCTCTATGTCTTCCTCACCTTCCTCACTCCCTCCACTCTCCCCTTTACCCTTTCTCTCTTTCCCTCTCACTCTCTCTTTCACACCACAGGAGGGCACAGCAAAGGAGGTCAGAGCCCTCTGCAAGCCAGGAAGAGAACCCTCATTGAAACAGAATCTACCCATGCCTTAATCTTGGACTTCCCACCCTCCAAACTGTGAGAAAATAAAGTTCTGTGGTTTTTGCCTCCTAGCCTATAAGTATGTTGTTGTAACAGCTAGAGCTAAGACACAACAGCTATAAACAAGTTAAAATGAGTTCACATTAGTTTAGGTGGGGCCTGAAGCCGGTGACTTGTATCCTCCTAAGAAGAAGGAGTTTTAGACACAACACATGCAGAGGGAACCCGACCACACGACACAAGGTAGAGAATGGAATTAATGCTGACACAAGCCAAAGAATGTGAAGGGTTGCTTCAACTACCAAAGGTTAAATAAGGGCAGGTGGATGCTTTCCTATAGTTGTTTGAAGCACCAGCCCTTGATTTTAAAGACTTGTAGCCTCCAGAACCATGATGAATAAAGTTCTGTTATTTTAATCCATCCAAACCTGTAGTAAACTTTCTTATGGCAGGCCTAGAAAATTAACGCAGCCATGGAAATACTTTGCTCTGTGCGAGAAATCTAGAGAGTTAAAGTTATTCCATGGTAGGGGCACCGGGGTGGCTCAGTTGGTTAAGCATCTGCCTTTGGCTTAGGTCATGATCCCAGGGTCCTGGGATCGAGCTCTGCATTGGGCTCCCTGCTCAGCAAGGAGCCCGCTTCTCTCTCCCCCTCTCTCTCTGCTTGCTTCTCCCCCTACTTGTGTTTTCTCCCCTCTCTCTGTCTCAATAAATATATAAAAATCTTTTTTAAAAAAAAATTCCATGGGAAGTGTTGGGAACTATAGTCTTTATAAAACTATAGACCTTCACATTTTTTAACTGCCCTTCAAGACATGTATTAGGTCCCTCGATTGGTTTACTTTAGTTCGCTCATACTCTCCTTCCTCTGAACTCTCTATTATCCACATATCATTGGGCATCTTTTCATTGCTTTGTAATATTCTTGAATTATTTTATCTGAGTAAGTGTTATTTCTCTCCTTGATTCAAGCCTGCAATTTGGTAATTAGTTGAATTTGATCCTTATATAAAAACAGTGGGTTCACTCTGCTCCCACAGAGTTCCTTCCATCTTAAATGCCCTATCTTCTCTTCTCTCATCTTCCACTCTCCACCTATCCATTTCCATAATGCTAAATTGTACTCATTTTTCCAAAGTTCAACTGAACTGTCCTGTCCCTCCCGAAAAACCCTCAGTATCCTTAGTCAGAAATAAACTCTTCCATCTATAAAGTCACAAAGCACTTATTTCTTTGCTGTTGAGCACTTTTGACCTTGTTGTATCTGGACTGAATAAACTGACCCTTGTGGGGTCAGTATTTGTAGAACGTGAGGGTAACATGTGCTAATCTCTAAAGTTTTTGCTTGCCAAGTGTAGTATGCAGGGTGGGACTGTTCTGAAAAAAAAAGGAAAAATATGGAGAAACTGCAGAAAAAAAAAGAGGAACTGAAAGTGAAGCCAGGGCACTTATATGACTAATTAGAAACTTGGGGGACAGAAACAAACGGCTAACTAGTGAGTTTATAATGTGCTTTTGTCAACTTCTCCAGCTCCCTAAAGAAAACATCAGCAAAAATCGGCATTAATTACCTGTGTCTATAGTAATGTCTATTACATGTGGTGTTGTGTGACTGAAGCTGGACAGATGCAACAATATGTGACATCAGTTGTTTGAATAAAAACTCTCCTATCAAACCTCTGGATTTGCTTTTATATTTGATACTGATATAGGACTCTTACACATATTTCTTCTCTGTAGTGATATCCCTTTTATTAGATCTTATTATGAAAGTATAATAATTAATTATCCAAAGGTTAACTCTACTGTCACCTCTAATAAATCCATATTAAAAATCTCCGTTCCCACCATCCTAAAATTCCTACCATAAAATTACTGCTAGAATGTTTAACCAACATTACACAGGACATATCAACACACTAAACATTGTGGTTTATTTTTGTTTACATGACTCCTAACCTACAATGGAGGGGAAAATATTCTCTCTATCTTTCTTTCTCTCTGTTTCACTCTGTCTCCAAAAAATATGATTGCTACTTCTTGATTTCTGGTATCTTCTCTATATCAATCTCGTCCTTCCCTCTCAATTTTCTAGGTACCCCCTATTCAACAATATGGCCCCGGGCATCATGCATTCAAGGGGTGTTCTTTCACTTTCATTAAACCTTATTGAAGGTTCATCCTTCAATTTATAAATAAATAAAGCCCTTCCATTTTGTTTCTGCCTGTGGTGTTGTTGGGGAGCAAGGGGGGTTACTTCCATTTTGAGAAGAGCTCTGGATACTATTATAAAACAGCCACATTCAACACAGTTCTTCATGTGGATGGTACAAATTACGGAAATGCTTGTACTTTTCTCTAGATTATTTTAACTCTCCTAGGTATCCCTCTCCCTTTTAAGCTAAGCTCTATTGCACATTTTAAAGAAAGAAAATTATTGTTTTAAGATACTTCATAATGGATTACTCGACCAAAGGTCTTTGTAACACCTACCAGTTATAAGTAATTTCTGCTTTATGATGAACTGGCATAACCAAAACCCTATAATACCGGACTGTTATTTTTATAGATACGGCACGTCACAATTATTATTTCGGACTCTTGACACCAAATTTAACAAAAAAGGGTTAATCAAAGCCTAACATTCAGATTCAGTTAAAGCACAATCCAGGTTCTCAGATGTCATTAAGCATCCACCGTTCCCATATGCTGCTCTGTTTTCCTCTGCAATAAACTTTTTTCTGAGACTGAATCTTTCACACCAAAATAGGAGAAAAAAGAACAAACTAACTTCAATTATATATTCATATAAACCTAACCTCACAAATTTAGTTTTCCAAATAAAATTATATTTTTGAGAAAAAATTCTTGGATTGTGCTGGGTTATACATTTGTTCAGATAAGATGGTGTCGTTTCTATGGGGGGGGGGGGGGGAATGTCAGTGCTCCCAGTTAGACCAAGTCTGGTGCCGTTTTTTTTTTACAGTTGAGGGTGAGTGAGGTGGCATATACATGCTAGAAGCCATGTGGGTGTCAGAGGTGGATAGAGACTTGAGTCACTGTGAAGCGAAGGGAAATAACCAAGGGGTGATGACCAGTAAACATGGGTGTATCTAAGGAGTACAGGGTACCAAGGTGACCGACAGTAGAGACACATATTTGCTTTGGAGGATGGTTATACCACTTGCAAGAAAAGTCATAACGGTTGGTGAACTTTGGCTTTTATTACAAACAGCAGTTGTTTTTGCATAAAGTTTGGTCACAGGATCGTCATAGAAGGAAAATTATAAGAAGAATTCGAGGAGCTACAACTTTTGAACAAGTGTCTTGTGTGAAAAAGATTACATAATCCTCATAATCGGATTCAATTCACAGGGATATTTGTTGGGAGCTGAGAAAGGCCAAAGATCATCCCGCCTATTCTCACAACTAGTGGCTACGTTTTCTATACTTCAATTCCTCAGGCTAACTCCAATTTTCACCCAAGGAGTACCATCTGTGGAACTAAAGGAGACACAAAAGGAAAAGTCAGATACAGTGCCAAGATAGCTCCTGCATGTATGTGGTTTGTGTAGGTACACTTACACACACCATATATATATATATATATGTATCCCAATATAACTCATTGGACTCTAAGGAGCCAACACTGTATTTTGTTTTAATTTTTTTTATAAACATAGGATGCTATTGATTAGCCCCAGGGGTCCAGGTCTGTGAATCACCAGGTTTACATACTTCAAAGCACTCACATAGCCACATACCCTCTCCCCAATAACGCATAACCCCACACCCTCTCCTTACCTCCCTCCCTCAACCACCCTCCAGTTGTTGTGGTGACAGGCAAGAGTCTCGTATGGTTTATCCCCTCCCAATCCTATTCTTGTTTCATTGTATTCTCTTCCTATTCCCCAAGCCCCCCACACTGCATCTCCACTTCCTCATATGCAGGGGAGATCATATGCTACTTAGTGGTGGTCTTCCTCCAATTGACTTATTTCACTAAGCGTAATAACCTGTGTTCCATCACCACATGGCAAATGGCAAGAATTGTCATTTCTTTTGATGGCTGCATCAGTATTCCATTGTTGTATTGGGCGAGTATATTAGAGTAGAGATCCAGGCATCTGTTGATGGACCATCCTAGGTTCTTTCCATAGTTGGAGCCAACACTATATTAGTAAGAGATAAATAATAAATGTCCCAAAGAAGATATATGACTCGGCCTCCAAATGAAATGTAAAATGGAGATTAGAAATAAACTTTCAAGAAAGAAATAATATTTGAATGGTGGTAAACATTTTGAGGCATATTTACAACTCAGTTTTAGTTATGGAAAGGCTGAACCTACTTTGCAAAGCATTGAGCAAACAATTTACTTGACTTGTCATAAAGTAAGATTATGCGCCTGGGTGGCCAGTTGGTTAAATAGCGGCACTTAAGCTCCGCTAAAGGTAATGCTCCCCTGGGTTAATGCGGATTATTACATGCATGGATACAAGCTTTGCTCCCTGCTACAGCTCAGCGAGTCTCTTCTCCCTCATCCGTCTGCACACCCTGCCCGTCCATGTCATGCTCACTCATGCTCTATTCTACCCCAGTTTTCTCTCATGTGCGCTCTTATCAAATAATAATAGTTTTTTTAAAAATAAAGTTACCTTTTGCACCTCAGAACACTATTGAACACGGATAATCCTGGAAAAGTAGATTGAGGCCCCAAATCCCCCTAATCAACTTATATCACTGCATAGTTAACCCTGAAGTAGCTCAGAATGCCCGAATCAGGGAACTTGCCGAAACATTACCGACATGACTCTGACCTTGCTTATTCTGGGATGTGTGATGAAGGAATTGAATAACGGAATAGGAACTTGGTGACTTTGAAGATAAGCGAACCTGGTGAACAAATGATTTCTGATGAGACCACTATAATGAGAATCAACCATTTTGAAAACGACTGGTAATATGATAAGCAATCACGTCTGGTGACAGTAAGGTGAAAAACTAGATAATGGACTCATGACACCAATTAACTAATTTTTGCCCCCCTAGAGGTAAAACTGACAGTCATAAAGGCGTTTGAAACTGCTCATCAGTCTGGGATAGGGTAGAAAGGAGAAAAAAATGTCAGAAAAGTGGCAAGACAAAGAATTAAAGGATTTAAGAACTCCTCCATTCCTCCTTAGAGTTAATGTACTGACATCCGGCCATCAAGAACTCTCTACTTGTGGAACGACTATACCACTTCTTATCACACACCACAACTCAGCGTCCACGGAGTCTGTTATTTATTCACTATCCTCAAAACCATTCGCCTTTCTAAAATGTCTCAACCGAGTAAGATTCTATTGGCTCCAAAGGCACACGTGATTCGTACTTCTTTGATTATTGGTTTATGAAGAAATCTGAGGCTGCCACAAAACGATCATGCTCATACCTAAGAGCCTTCTATGAGATGCAATATTCTCATCATTCTTCTCATATTTCTCCTGAAGGGCGGACGTTGCACCTCCTTGACCAACCACCCTTCTGCTAGCAAGTCTTTTCTTTCAAAGCTTGTCTTAGTCGTTGCAAGGTTGGCCTTGGTTTATCGTTGTCCATATTCTTTCGTGTTACGTTTGTTCTGTCACATGGGTCTCTGAGAAAGCTCTTATATTAAATATTCCAAAACATGTTTTTTATTAACCTCTCAATCTAATAAACTAAGTCGTGTTCTCGGCTCAAACTCGGTGAACACTTTATAAATCTCTGCTTGGCCCATAAAAACGCGACTTCTAAACCTGGTCCATTTGCTAAGCAGTATCCTAATACCAAATCGAATACTTAATAAATCCCCAAAACTCGAAAAGCTTCAAATAATTGCGTAAAATCGAGTTTTTTATAAAATCCTTTTTTTCATCTTTTTATAAAAAATACCATATACATAGTCAATAGAAATCATAAAATGTGATAAGCAATAAAAAATCGAATACATACAGCTTTTTGTAAAAATAATACATAACTTTAATATTTAAGTAATAAGGTTTTCATTATAAATCATTTTTAACCACGCCATCTCCAATTAATCAAGAGTTACTATACTACTTGCCCTACCGGCAAGTCAGAACCTAGCTGAAATGGTCTTTTGATTAATCTCTTAATCCTAAATGAATAAAAAAATATAAAGCATGGTTTAATTGTTCACAGCCAGGCCATAGCTTCGTGGTTCCAGATAACCTCGGGGTCATTTGGGCTACGCACACAGCAAAAAGCAGATCTGCTTGTAAAAGGTTTTTACTCTCTCTTCTCCCGCGCCTATCTTCTCTTGCCTCCCCACAACATGCTTGGGGGCTTCGCTTCACAGTCGGATCACGGGGGGGGGGAAGAAGAGGCTCGCTACTCTCTCTCAGATAAATCTTTTTAAAAAAATATTTTAAAAATTTCCAACATAGGCATAAAGACACAGGTAACAAGAGTTTTTTGGTCCAACATAAAAGTGAATACGCTTGCTTACATGTTTAAAGTGAATACTCAGATTAACAAGATAAATCCCAAGGACATCTCTTGTTTACTACTGTTCTTCACTGGAAAAAGTTATGCTGCTTAGTTGTGATTTAAGAGCTAGATTTCACATCATTGTCTATCATTTTTGGCATACCGGGGATGTCAGAAATGTCGGGGTGAAGTATTACTCTAATTGAGCCTTCCTACAACGGAGACAAACATGACGGTCGGAATCGGGTTTATTTTGGTGGAAAACTGGAGACCAAAGAAATGTTAATGTCTCTTTAACGTTTATTTAGCATCGGTGCGTAGTAATTGTTATGGGCCATGCAAGACAGTTCATATTCTCTGTCCTGGAATGTACTGTATGGTGGAGGGGGCACACTACAAATTTATAAATAAAAAATATTCACAGATCCCATTTTTGCAAATTCATCCACTTGCTATAATATCTGGAACACAATAATCAATACTAACAGCACTTTCACAGTCACTCAGACATGAGCAGAGCAGTGAAACATTTGTGTTAGCCAAGACAACATTCCCAGCTGAGATAAACAAGGTGAACCTTCCATCTGTTTCAGCTCTCATCCTCATCCTGTAAACAAGTGTCCTTTTCACTTTCTCCTCAGTGTCATGTTTTTCTCATTTTTATGCTTTTTATTGTTGATTTCACTGTTTAAAATGGGCCCTGATAAAGTGCTACCCAGTGTTCCCAAACATAAGAAGGCTGTGATGTATCTTTGGGAAGACATGTGAGTGTGACATAGTCTTTGTTCAGGTATGACTTAGAGCACTATTGGCCATGCATTCAGTGTTAATTGAATCAATAACACACACTAAACAAGATGTTTATAAGCAGAAACATACATAAAACAAAGTGATGTGTTATTCAGTTGATGAAAAGTATGACCAGAAGCAACTCATAGGATCCCAGGAGTTCTGGGTCAGTATTGTTAATTTAGTGTTTGTAAAGACTTGATAGACCATAACTGCCTCAAATAATGAGAACTGACTGTATATAATCTAAATTGTTCTAGATTTATTATGCTAGAAGTGAAAAAGAATATGGTGATATTTTATTTTTTTTATTTTATTTTTTTTTTTTTTAATTAATTTTTTATTTTTATAAACATATATTTTTATCCCCAGGGGTACAGGTCTGTGAATCACCAGGTTTACACACTTCACAGCACTCACCAAAGCACATACCCTCCCCAATGTCCATAATCCCACCCCCTTCTCCCAACCCCCTCCCCCCCAACCCTCAGTTTGTTTTGTGAGATTAAGAGTCACTTATGGTTTGTCTCCCTCCCAATCCCATCTTGTTTCATTTATTCTTCTCCTACCCACTTAAGCCCCCATGTTGCATCACCACTTCCTCATATCAGGGAGATCATATGATAGTTGTCTTTCTCTGCTTGACTTATTTCGCTAAGCATGATACGCTCTAGTTCCATCCATGTTGTTGCAAATGGCAAGATTTCATTTCTTTTGATGGCTGCATAGTATTCCATTGTGTATATATACCACATCTTCTTGATCCATTCATCTGTTGATGGACATCTAGGTTCTTTCCATAGTTTGGCTATTGTGGACATTGCTGCTATAAACATTCGGGTGCATGTGTCCCTTTGGATCACTACATTTGTATCTTTAGGGTAAATACCCAATAGTGCAATTGCTGGGTCATAGGGCAGTTCTATTTTCAACATTTTGAGGAACCTCCATGCTGTTTTCCAGAGTGGCTGCACCAGCTTGCATTCCCACCAACAGTGTAGGAGGGTTCCCCTTTCTCCGCATCCTCGCCAGCATCTGTCATTTCCTGACTTGTTGATTTTAGCCATTCTGACTGGTGTGAGGTGATATCTCATTGTGGTTTTGATTTGTATTTCCCTGATGTTCATTTTGCCCTTGCTTCTTTCCTTTGCCTTTGCGTTGTCTCCTAGGAAAGATGTTGCTGGCGGCTGAGGTCGAAGAGGTTGCTGGCCTGTGTTTCCGGTCTCAAGGATTTTGATGGATTCACTTTCGTACATTGAGGTCCTTCATCCATTTTGAGTCGTATTTTTGGTGGATGTGGTGTAAGGGAAATGGTACCAATTTCATTTTCTGCATGTGGCTGTGGGTCTATTTCTGGCTCTCTATTCTGTTCCATTGATCTAGTGTCTGTTTTTGTGCCAGTACCATGCTGTCTTGATGATGACAGCTTGTAATAGAGCCTGAAGTCCGGGAATTGTGATGCCACCAAACGTTGGCTTTCTTTTTCAATATCCCTTTGGCTATTCGAGGTCTTTTCTGGTTCCATATAAATTTTAGAATTATTTGTTCCATTTCTTTGAAAAAGATGGATGGTACTTTGATAGGAATTGCATTAAATGTGTAGATTGCTTTAGGTAGCATAGACATTTTCACAATATTTATTCTTCCAATCCAGGAGCATGGAACATTTTTCCATTTCTTTGTGTCTTCCTCAATTTCTTTCATGAGTACTTTATAGTTTTCTGAGTATAGATTCTGTGTCTCTTTGGTTAGGTTTATTCCTAGGTATCTTATGGTTTGGATGCAATTGTAAATGGGATTGACTCCTTAAATCTCTTTCTTCTGTCTTGCTGTTGGTGTAGAGAAATGCAACTGATTTCTGTGCATTGATTTTATATCCTGACACTTTACTGAATTCCTGTATAAGTTCTAGCAGTTTTGGAGTGGAGTCTTTGGGTTTTCCACATATAGTATCATATCATCTGCGAAGAGTGATAATTTGACTTCTTCTTGCCGATTTGGATGCCTTTAATTTCCTTTTGTTGTCTGATTGCTGAGGCTAGGACCTCTAGTACGATGTTGAATAGCAGTGGTGATAATGGACATCCCTGCCGTGTTCCTGACCTTAGCGGAAAAGCTTTCAGTTTTTCTCCATTGAGAATGATATTTGCGGTGGGTTTTTCATAGATGGCTTTGATGATATTGAGGTATGTGCCCTCTATCCCTACACTTTGAAGAGTTTGATCAGGAAGGGATGTTGTACTTTGTCAAATGCTTTTTCAGCATCTATTGAGAGTATCATATGGTTCTTGTTCTTTCTTTTATTGATGTGTTGTATCACATTGACTGATTTGCGGATGTTGAACCAACCTTGCAGCCCTGGAATAAATCCCACTTGGTCGTGGTGAATAATCCTTTTAATGTACTGTTGAATCCTATTGGCTAGTATTTTGTTGAGTATTTTCGCATCTGTGTTTCATCAAGGATATCGGTCTATAGCTCTCTTTTTTGGTGGGATCCTTGTCTGGTTTTGGGATCAAGGTGATGCTGGCCTCATAAAATGAGTTTGGAAGTTTTCCTTCCATTTCTATTTTTTGGAACAGTTTCAGGAGAATAGGAATTAGTTCTTCTTTAAATGTTTGGTAGAATTCCCCCGGGAAGCCGTCTGGCCCTGGGCTTTTGTTTGTTTGGAGATTTTTAATGACTGTTTCAATCTCCTTACTGGTTATGGGTCTGTTCAGGCTTTCTATTTCTTCCTGGTTCAGTTGTGGTAGTTTATATGTTTCTAGGAATGCATCCATTTCTTCCAGATTGTCAAATTTATTGCCGTAGAGTTGCTCATAGTATGTTCTTATAATAGTTTGTATTTCTTTGGTGTTAGTTGTGATCTCTCCTCTTTCATTCATGATTTTATTTATTTTGGGTCCTTTCTCTTTTTCTTTTGATAAGTCGGGCCAGGGGGGCCAGGTTTATCAATTTTATTAATTCTTTCAAAGAACCAGCTCCTAGTTTCGTTGATTTGTTCTATGTTTTTTTTGGTTTCTATTTCATTGATTTCTGCTCTGATCTTTATGATTTCTCTTCTCCTGCTGGGCTTAGGGTTTCTTTCTTGTTCTTTCTCCAGCTCCTTTAGGTGTAGGGTTAGGTTGTGTACCTGAGACCTTTCTTGTTTCTTGAGAAAGGCTTGTACCGCTATATATTTTCCTCTCAGGACTGCCTTTGTTGTGTCCCACAGATTTTGAAACCGTTGTATTTTCATTATCATTTGTTTCCATGATTTTTTTTCAATTCTTCTTTAATTTCCCGGTTGACCATTCATTCTTTAGAAGGATACTGTTTAGTCTCCATGTATTTGGGTTCTTTCCAAACTTCCTTTTGTGGTTGAGTTCTAGCTTTAGAGCATTGTGGTCTGAAAATATGCAGGGAATGATCCCAATCTTTTGATACCGGTTGAGTCCTGATTTAGGACCGAGGATGTGATCTATTCTGGAGAATGTTCCATGTGCACTAGAGAAGAATGTGTATTCTGTTGCTTTGGGATGAAAATATTCTGAATATATCTGTGATGTCCATCTGGTCCAGTGTGTCATTTAAGGCCTTTATTTCCTTGCTGATCTTTTGCTTGGATGACCTGTCCATTTCAGTGAGGGGAGTGTTAAAGTCCCCTACTATTATTGTATTATTGTTGATGTGTTTCTTTGATTTTGTTATTAATTGGTTTATATAGTTGGCTGCTCCCACATTGGGGGCATAGATATTTAAAATTGTTAAATCTTCTTGTGGGACAGACCCTTTGAGTATGATATAGTGTCCTTCCTCATCTCTTATTATAGTCTTTGGCTTAAAATCTAATTGATCTGATATAAGGATTGCCACTCCTGCTTTCTTCTGATGTCCATTAGCATGGTAAATTCTTTTCCACCCCCTCACTTTAAATCTGGAGGTGTCTTCGGGCTTTAAAATGTGTTTCTTGGAGGCAACATATAGATGGGTTTGTTTTTTTATCCATTCTGATACCCTGTGTCTTTTGACAGGGGCATTTAGCCCATTCACATTCAGGGTAACTATTGAGAGATATGAATTTAGTGCCATTGTATTGCCTGTAAGGTGACTGTTACTGTATATGGTCTCTGTTCCTTTCTGATCTACCACTTGTAGGCTCTCTCTTTGCTTAGAGGACCCCTTTCAATATTTCCTGTAGAGCTGGTTTGGTATTTGCAAATTCTTTCAGTTGTTGTTTGTCCTGGAAGCTTTTAATCTCTCCTTCTATTTTCAATGATAGCCTAGCTGGATATAGTATTCTTGGCTGCATGTTTTTCTCGTTTAGTGCTCTGAAAATATCATGCCAGCTCTTTCTGGCCTGCCAGGTCTCTGTGGATAAGTCAGCTGCCCAATCTAATATTTTTACCATTGTATGTTACAGACTTCTTTTCCCGGGCTGCTTTCAGGATTTTCTCTTTGTCATTGAGACTTGTAAATTTTACTATTAGGTGACGGGGTTGTGGGCCTATTCTTATTGATTTTTGAGGGGCATTCTCTGAACCTCCTGAATTTTGATGCTCGTTCCCTTTGCCATATTGGGGAAATTCTCCCCAATAATTCTCTCCAGTATACCTTCTGCTCCCATCTCACTTTCTTCTTCTTCTGGAATCCCAATTATTCTAATGTTGTTTCGTCTTATGGTGTCACTTATCTCTCGAATTCTCCCCTCGTGGTCCAGTAGCTGTTTGTCCCTCTTTTTGCTCAGCTTCTTTATTCTCTGTCATTTGGTCTTCTATATCACTAATTCTTCTTCTGCCTCATTTATCCTAGCAGTTAGAGCCTCCATTTTTTGATTGCACCTCATTAATAGCTTTTTGATTTCAACTTGGTTAGATTTTAGTTCTTTTATTTCTCCAGAAAGGGCTTTTATATCTCTCTTGAGAGGGGTTCTCTAATATCTTCCATGCCTTTTTCGAGCCCGGCTAGAACCTTGAGAATTGTCATTCTGAACTCTAGATCTGACATATTACCGATTGTCTGTATTGATTAGGTCCCTAGCCTTCGGTACTGCCTCTTGTTCTTTTTTTGTGTTGAATTTTTACGTCTTGTCATTTTGTCCAGATAAGAGTAAATGAAGGGGCAAGTAAAATACTAAAAGGGTGGCAACAACCCCAGGAAAATATGCTTTAACCAAATTAGAAGAGATCCAAAATCGTGAGTGGGGGAGAAAGGGGATAAAAAAGAGGTTCAAAAAGGAAGAAAAGAAAGAAAAAAAAAAAAAAAAACAAAAAGAAAAGAAAAGAAAAACAAAGAAAAAAAAAAAAGAAAAGAAAGAAGATATTTTAAAAAAAAGAAAACACCTAAGAAAAAACAACTGTAAGAAAAAAAATATATATATATTATTAGATAAACTAGTAAAAATCGTTAAAAAAGAAAAAGGTAACAGTTAAAAAAAAAAATTTTACCCGAAGGCGAGAAAAAAAAAAAAAAAATGAAAAAAGAAAAAATTAAATTAACTGCAAGACTAAAAAAAAATCACAGGAAAAAAGCCATGAGTTCCGTGCTTGGCTTTCTCCTCCTCTGGAATTCTGCTGCTCTCCTTGGTATTGAAACCGCACTCCTTGGTAGGTGAACGCTTGGTCTCGGCTGGATTTCTTGTTGATTTATGGGGGAGGGGGCCTGTTGTAGTGATTCTCAAGTGTCTTTGCCCCAGGCGGAATTACACCGCCCTTACCCGGGGCCGGGGTGAGTAATCCGCTTGGGTTTGCTTTCAGGAGCTTGTTGTTCCCTGAGCGCTTTCCGTAGAGTTCCAGAGGAACGGGGAATACAAATGGCGGCCTAGGTGGTCTCCGGCCCGGAGGAGCCGAGAGCCCAGGGCCCCACTCCTCAGTGCGCCCTCAGAGAACAGCGCCCAGTTACTCCCGTCTGCCTGACTCCGGCCGCGCTCCGAGCTCACCGAGCCTGCGACCGTTCAAGGTAACACGGAGCTGCGAGCTTACTGTCGGCTCTGTCTCTGTAGCCGGCTTTCCGTTCCAATACACGCAAGCTCTGCGACACTCAGGACAACCCCGGATCCTTCTGTTGAACCCTGCGGGGACATGAGGCCAACGCTGACACCGCGTCGTGGCTTCGCCCCGGTTTGTTTCGCTCTGGAGCGATGGCCCTCAGCGGAGAACAGAACTTGTAAAAAGTCCTGATTGTGCGCGCGTTGCTCCGCTTGCTTGCCGGGGAGCCGGCCCTCCCCCGGGGTCTCTATCTAGCTGATCTCCGGCTAGCTGAAGCAGTCTCAGCTTGCTACTTCTCCGCCATCTTGACTCCCTAATCGATTATTTGAGAAAATAATCATAGGGTGAAGAAACATTTTTAGAGTGAGTAAGAAGTAGGAAAACCAAACGTTGCTAAAAATTTTACCAAAGGAGGGGCCAAAACCTAAAGGATAGGAAAAAACACTAGCCATTATTTTGGAAAACAGATGACAGCTTATTTTGGAATAAATTTTGCAGTAGTAACAAGATGTTCTAGAAATAGATGCTAGAGATAGGAAAATCTGAGGAAGCCTCTACCAGCCAGAAGCCAGATGACTATTTCATGTCTATTCTTCACAACTGATGTTTACTTTATTGAGGAATAATAATGACAAATATAATATATATATTAAAGTGTATATGATGATTAGCTGTACATATATACTTTAGAATGATTACCAGATCAAGATAATAACATATATATCACTTCAAATAATTAGCATATCA